>NW_027507785.1:27633875-27753875 GCF_037356315.1 Lithobates pipiens
TAAACTGAAGGTTCAATTGGGTTTTAAAAAAATCACAAATGAGTACAGTGGGCCAATGGTGGCAGCTCAGTGATGACGGTATATGTTCTTCAATCCTCTTCTCTGCTCCAAAATAAGAGCATGGACCAGACCAGTGGACCCTGAGATTTTCAGATTGTTTGGAGAACCTTCCTCTTGGACCACATGAGTCTGCAACCTCAACAGGCACTTGTTCGAGAGTTTGCAACCACGACAGGCGCTTGTTAATGCAACCTGTGCAGTCAGAAACAGCCTGGAATTTGCAAGCAATGCTCAAAATCAGAAGCATTGCTTGTAGTCATCAGTCAATTTTTGGCCACCCACAAGCCTTATTTGGATGGACTTTTTCCATAATTCCCTGAGAAGTGAAAAATATTAGGCATTGGTGATTTCTTACCTCGTCCACAGTCTGGTCCGAGAAAGCCTAAAAAACAGTGGCAGTTTCCAGATATGCATTCACCGTTTCCATAGCAATTACTGGGGCAGTCATCCACCGATTCTATAAGATAGAAAAATATATACTTGAAAGATCTTGTAAACTCATGTTGCATTTTAAATGGTGCTTATTCCAGAATAACTGTAACAGGAGCCTGTTGACCAGTCTTAAATTGACCCTGGCTCTGCCACGCGGCACAGACCTCTCCAACAAAAGAGTAAACCTGATTGTTCGCTGTTGCGGTTAAGTAACCCTTACAGGTCTACTCCCTCTCCCAGCCTGTGACTGGACAGTAAAAGGAGAAGCAGCAGACTGATGAGCTCATCTTTTTGTCACTCTGCTCTCTCTGTTTGATGTTAGAATATAAACACTTGCAAGTTGCAACACACCCGACTGGCTTCTTGTGCTGCTTGCCGCTTCCCCTTCCCCAGCCTGAACTCATCTGTATAGGGGTAGCTAGAGGCCAATATCAGGTCAAATTTGAGTACTCCTACTGATTACATTTATAAAATTACATTTAAGGGTGGATTAATGAATGAATACATAAATTGTAATATCTGTGCCGTTTAAATCCCCCTGAAGCTCAGCTTTAAATGAAGGCTAGACCTAAATCGGTATGGAGATACCAGTCTAAGCAATCCATTCACAACTAGGGTTCCCCCCAGAGTTTGCTAGGGGTTCCTTGAGCTGTGGCTGATAGACCTTATATCTGACGGTGCCTGAACAGTTCCAGGATCAATGACCATTGGCAGGGCCAGTGGGATGACACCAATGATCTTTTTAGCTGGCTGCAAGAATGGCATTCTGACCACTGACCATCACTGTAAAGAGTATTCTTCCCAATAACCACCAATGCAATGAACATTCTTATTGCTGACCACCAGTGTAAAAAGCATTCTTCTCACTTAACAGCAAATAATTTTGTTGTATTAGGCATCCCTGGGTGTCAAATACACCAAGTATGAGAAGAATGCTCTAAATGACCCACAATGCAATGGTTTTAGCAGAAGTTCCCAGAGACCTGAAAAGTATTTTAAAAGTTCCTCAGGTGTAAAAAGGTTGAAATAGGCTGGCCTAGCCAATCAAACTAATTAGGATTAAAATTACCATTGGTATTAGCCAACAGTTATTTTTTGCTGACTGTGACAAACCGATACCCCTATTCAGGTTTTGCTACTGAAGGCCCCTGCAAGCTATCTACAACATGAAAACGTTTACTTGTCCAACAAATCCTAAATATTGACATTATGAGGCAAAATCTAACATGTCATTACACTGCACTTCTGATAACCCAATGTGCTCCAAAGGCTAGGCCAGTTGAGGTAGTCTAAAGCCCCCGTACACACAATCAGACTTTCCGACAACAAAACTGTGGAATTTTGTTCAAAGGGTGTTGGCTCAAGCTTGTCTTGCATATACAGTCAGACAAATGTTGGCCAACAATTACGAACGTAGTGACGTACAAGATGCGTGGCGAGCCGATAAAAAGGAAGTTCAATAGTCATGTGCCACCCTTTGGGCTCCTTCTGCTAATGTTATGTTTGGTGAGCAGGAAGTCCGACAACAAAAATTTGTTGGGGGAAAATTTGAGAACCTGCTAGCCAACATTTGTTGGCAGAAAGTCAGACAACAAATGTTCGATGGAGCATACACACGGTCGGACTTTCCGCCAACAAGCTCACATCCAATATTTGTTGTCGGAAAATCCGATTGTGTGTACGGGGCATCGAATATTTGTTGTCTGACTTTCTGCCAACAAATGTTGGCTAGCAGGTTCTCAAATTTTCCCCCAACAAATTTTTGTTGTCGGACTTTCTGCTCACCAAACATAACATTAGCAGAAGGAGCCCAAAGGGTGGCGCATGACTATTGAACTTCCTTTTTATAGGCTCGCCGTGCGTCTTGTACGTCACTATGTTCGTAATTGTTGGCCAACATTTGTCTGACTTTATATGCAAGACAAGTTTGAGCCAACACTCTTCGAACAAACTATTGACTATTGAAAAAGGAAGTTCAATAGTCACGCGCCACCCTTTGGGCTCCTTCTGCTAATGTTATGTTATGGTGAGCAGAAAGTCCGACAACAAAAATTTGTTAGGGGAAAATTTGAGAACCTGCTAGCCAACATTTGTTGGCAGAAAGTCAGACAACAAATGTTCGATGGAGCATACACACGGTAGGACTTTCCGCCAACAAGCTCACATCCAACATTTGTTGTCGGAAAACCCGATTGTGTGTACGCGGCATAAGAGTTGGGTCCGAAACTTGATCTACCCTTGGATCCAGAGCTCTACCAACATGTCCTTTGTACATTTCCCAGACTAAGCCAGGGACCCTCCCAGGATACCCAGTTGTCAAAGAGATTTACTATAAGAGTTGGGCAATAAACTTGATTTCATGCGTCTTTGGACCCAGCGCTCCACCAACAAATCCTTTGCTTACAACGGCTGGCAGACTGGAGAAATACATTCTCTCAGAGGAAGGAAAAAAGGATTCATTGTGTAAGAAAAAAGCCAGCAATTCCCCGAGCACAACGTCAGAGGATGATTTCGCAGCCTATCATTTCAGAGACCATCAGAGTTAAATAGATGTCAGGCACAATTGTCAGGAAAATAGCAAAAAAGTAGAGGCAGGAACTTGTGTTTTCCATTAGAGCACTTCAGAAAGGCTAGGAGGTTACAACACCTATTAATTTATTGATCTGGTCGGCATTTTGCAGTCAGTTCATGTGATTGTGATCACTGGGTAGGATGACCAGGCTGACCCGTACATCATATCCCTTCACCATAGTCTTTACAGGCCAGCTGACATGCCAGTGACAAATTCCTACAAATGTTAATCCAGTGGTCACATCTCTGCTTGATGTGTTCCATGTACATCAAGAGGTGTGCGTACAGAGTACTGATCTATGTATATTATTATGTCTCTAAAAATGGAATTTGTTACTAGTGCAAAATCCTCTGGACAAAAAAAATTAATAAAAATCTGCCGTTATCTCCAAAGCGGTTGCATTAGGCACAGAATTGGTAGTACGCAGCTCCAGCAATTTGGCCACCAATAAGGTAGGTCCAGTGATCTAGAGTTAAGCAGTGTAAACTGTAACTAAATGACATTTAGTTTGTAAAATTTAGAAAAACGTGAGGTGGGACTTTGCATAATAATTTATAACACACTATTTTAAAAAAATAAAATAAAAAAAGGTACAAAAGATATTTTATTTACCATCCTTGGATGGAAATATTTAAAACATTACAATCTGAAGGAGTACAGTTTACGGTTTAGGTGGTCCAGGTTGTGCGAGTCCTGGTATAGAATATCAGAAGTATGGCCTACGCGTTTCGCTGGAACCCCGCTTCGCCAGGGCCTTTTAGAACAGCACAAACAGCATGTAAATACTAAAGATACAAAATTCCAAAATTGCCTATTTTGTAAAATATTAGATAAAATGTTAATGCAAAGACTGTTGTCAGAAGCCTGTATAGGTGGGTGACAACACAAAGGTTTGGAGACTGAGAATGTTGTCACCCTGGTACAGGGCCTTGAAATTTTAATAATGAATACAAGGGTTTCTTTGATTGGCTGAGGTGCAGGTGCAGGCGGATGATGTCAGGATTTGCACCCTGGCCAGCCAAAAGAAGCCTTGTATTTACTGATAAAGTAGAAGACTTCTCCTGAATGGAAAAGAACCATCCAGCTCAAATCTCTATTTAATTCCAGAAGATGGGAGGTCGCCCATACACCTGCCAGAACACTGTGCCGCCATAATGTATATAGCAAATTCTACCACACTACATTACAATGCACACAGCAGCCGCATCGTTATGTAATGGAAATAGTTTGTTTCAGCCAGCTTGGCCCAAACGGACTTTTAAAAGTCAAATTAAACACTGACTTCTACTTTAAGAGCATTGCATACTGATAACATGTAATAACAATTGGATGCACGTCAAAGGTAATCAGTGTTGGCAGCTGGTTCAGAATTGTTTTGATGCACTGTGCAAACTATTTGTCTTTCTAGTTTAAATTTTTAAGGGTTTAGGCCAGTTTTTGAACAAAAAAAACAAAACAAATGAACGCAGCAGCATTGATTTAATGATCAATGTGCAATTACTCATTTTTGTAACAAAGCCCGCAGAGCATTGCACTCTCAAGCAGTGCATCATAAGTGCAAAATACAAGCTCTTGCAAAGCTTCTCCCCAGCCTCAGGTCTTTACAGAGGTATGGACAGGGCTGGCACAAGACATTGTGCTGCCTGGGTCCAAGAATAAAATGCTGCCCTACCCCCAAAAAAAAGAAAATTACGCCCACCAAAAGACCCCCACATCCATTATTTTGTATCATAATTAAAACTAAAATTAAGTTTATCAGGAAGTCAGATTTACACGCAACAGCACCTTGTCTATATGCAAAATTATATGACATACCATTATGTTCAATTCCAAGGGGCGGGCTAGGGCAGTATAGGGGTAGGCTAGGGCAATATATAGACAGACTAGAGTCATATATAGACGAAAGGCTAGGGTAGTATATGGAGCAGGCTAGGGCAGTATATGGGGCAGGCTACAGCAGTATAGGGGCAGGCTATGGCAGACTGGGGTAGTATATACACAGGCAAGAGTAGTATATAAGCAGTATAGGGGCTGGCTAGAGTAGTATAGGGGCAGGTGAAGCGGCCTGGGAGGCAGTTGTCATCATGACATGCAAAACTGCTGAAAAAAAAAAAATCTTAGAATCATAGAAGAGAAGAAGAGGCGGCTGTGGTTAAATTTGCTGCCCCTCTCAAAGTGCTGCCTTGGTCCAATGGACCAATCGGGACCCATGGTAGGGTTGGCCCTGGGTATGGACCTACTGTTATGGGGCTGTATGGAGTTTGGATGCACAGCAGAGGGGGGGGATCATCGGGGCACACTGCATAGTCCCTCCCCTGAGGTGGCAGGTGAGGGGAGTCCCTTGTTTGTGTTCCCAGACCTGGATGACAAGGCTGGAGGGCAAAAATCGAATTATAATAAAAAAAGTACATAACTTTGCTGAAGACGCATCCAGCAATTCAGGAAAGGGGGGCAGTTTGGGTTTTGGGGATGGTGTATGCCACAATTCTTTATATGGGTGTAACATGGAACATAGTCTAAAACCCATACTTAGCATTTACTATGCCTAAGGATGTGGGCTTACCACCCTAAAAGTTTACAAAAGTTTCCATTTTAAGGTTTTTAGATAGATGCTAAAAGTTATCACTATGAAAATGCGTGTACATCTGTACATGTTCTGTATCTTACCAGTCCTTACTGAAGAATTATATAAGCAGCAACGACTTCAACTAAAGAGTGCTGGACAAAGCACAGCACAAAGGTGAAAAGCCATATCGGAAGCAGACAGACAGCCCTCCTAATCTCTAGTGACCCCCACATCCCATGTATGAAAGCCGCTAACTCCGAGCTGAGCCGAGCAACACACATGGTACGTATTAACACTGAAACTCAAGACTGGGACTTGGCACTCTGAGCGGCGCGTTTCCTTTAAGCGACTCCTGACAATGCAGATATGTCCGATTCATATGGCGTACAGAGAAAGCGTAGCACGCTGGGAACCGAGAATAATCCTCCTATTAGGGCATTTAGTGGAAATCCGAAAATGTGCATGTAATATCTAGCACATGCTATTAAAAGGGGGCCTTCATTGGTCACAGAGTGCTGCAAAGATGAAAATGACTCGAAAAAGCATTTACTGATGGTGCCAAACAGCTCCCACTTAAAAGATCTGGACTTTTATCCCTGCAGCTGGTCGAGGCACAGCAGCGAGAAGCTGGGACAGGCTCTCTGGATTTGGCCTGTCAAACTACGCAGCACACTGGTAGCCCAGGTGCATGCAATCCCATTCTAGCATATGGAAAATTATGTTTGGCTGTCAGGAAGGAGAATGCTTGACAACTAGCCTGACCACACCATTCACTAGACTGGGCAATTGGCTTCATTGAGAGCATGGCCTCTTGGGAAGGGATGAGCTTGAGGGTGAACTGATATATTGTTTTAAATGCCTACAAAGTCTCCCATATAAATAAGCCTCCTCTTATAACTGGAAAACCAACCCATCACCTAAATTCCCCAATTTTCCCCTCTGTAGCGCATGTCTTCTTTACCTTAGGGCAGCCTTTCTCATTGGACATTTGGGGATCATATGAGACAGTCAAAAATGACCTTGTTTATTATGTCTTATACAATATGATCTTTTTTTCAATGCCTGGGCAAGCCATTGTTCCAGAAAGCTCAGCTCCCGGGGATTCGAACCATGCTGAATATTTGCATAGCAGGTATAAGATGTATTTTCACTATTCTCTTATCTGGAATAATACAATCAGCAGCTTGCTGGGGAAGAGGCTCGATGCAATAATGGCACGTTCTTAAAATTCAGATCCTAACAACACATTGTGCCCTTGACAGATGCGACTATTTTCTGTCTTTACAGAGCATTCTTCAGACCTTTTTTATTTTTCACTCTACTATTGTATTTGTCTGGTATAAATGAGGATCAGCATATAATTACTTTCTTTGTATAAGGATTCCTTGGTTTCTAAGATGTAAATTCAGAAACTGTCATTTTGTGCATCTTCATTCACCAGTTTTTACCAAAAAGCACCTTAAAATTGACATTTAGGGAATATGTCACAGGTACGTCCATGACCTTGGCTGAGGACTTCTTGCCTAACTGAGCTCGGGGGATTGTTTATTGGCCAGGAAGGACTTTCCAGAGTGAATAACTAGTGTTGCTGCATTGAGACAGACTGGCACCTGCATTGCCCAATCATCCCCCTTTCTTAGACACAAACCGGCAAATCTACCTTGACTGCAGTCCAATGTGTTTTTTAGTTCAGTGACTACCCGACTCTCTAATTTAGCGAAGCCCTCACTCCAATCAAAGACAGCCCTCACTCCAATCAAAGGCCGCCATCCCTCTAAAGGCCGCCATCTCTCCAATCAAAGATTGCCATCTCTCCAATCAAAGATTGCCATCTCTCCAATCAAAGGCCGCCTCTCTCTAGTCAAAGGCCGCCTCTCTCTAGTCAAAGGCCGCCTCTCCCTAGTCAAAGGCCGCCTCTCCCTAGTCAAAGGCCGCCTCTCCCTAGTCAAAGGCCGCCTCTCCCTAGTCAAAGGCCGCCTCTCCCTAGTCAAAGGCCGCCTCTCCCTAAATTAACAATGCCCTCCCTGTAACCCGACTAAAGCTTTAGTTACACACAGATGCCCAAGAGGGGGACAGCAAGTGCAAGCAACAAAAGCCAATAGAATTTGGTTGCAAAGGATTATAAAATTAAAACTGCCAAAGGCTTACAGTCAAAATATGACCCCCTACTCGTTTGAAAAAAATAACAGAAGCCCTAAAATACTTTCCTGCTGAAACAGCATCGCAATTCTGACCTTTCATTTAAAGAAATGCCCATTCTGGTCACATGATGTCTGTTGAAACAGGATCAACCAGTTTCAAATCAAATCCCCCACCAAAGTTTGCATCTTTATGGAGACGCTACATAAGCCTCAAGATGGTCAGATTAAGCATGTATGATTAAGTGTCCATATCTATGACCAACCTAATGGGTCTGGGGGTGACTCAGACTGAAATAAGGTGGAACAGTAAAACACAAATCACTGTAAGCAAGGGAGAGCCGGAACATATAGAGGGTAAGATGGCTTTAGCTGTGTATATAAATATATAATACAACCAACACAACATTTTTAAAGCATTAACACACATTAACCAAATTATAAATTTGACTCTTTAAACTGTACTTGTTCTGTGATATTGAAGAAGTTTCGTAGCTTATCTAGGCCACTTCTCAAGAGTGTCAGGAACATACCCCTAAATTTATATCCAAACAGGTAGTGCAGACACCAGTTCCATCACCATGGAAGATGTTAATTGTTTATGAACAGGAAGGGAGGTGTGAAAGTTGTAGAACCACCCTGTTCTAATTACATAATCCCACTCTTCATGTCTAAAAGGTGCTAATCATTCAATTCACATTGCTGGAAGTGCGAATTATTGTCAGATCTCCGGGGTAGAGATGTTATAACAGTAGACAGATGGCATTGAAGGCCCCCACCTTTGCTCAGAATTGGTTGTTCCATATTGTGAACATACAGAGATAGCCTATGCAGACTTCAGAACACCAAGTATGGGATTATGTAACTAGAACAGAATGGTTCCATAACCTTCACTGGTCTTGGAGAATCAACATCTATGTACCTTGACACATTCCCATAAGATGGCTGGGCTACCTCTGTGGATATAAATGATGAGGTATGTTCCTGACACTCAGAACTAAAGAAGTGGCTTAGATAAACTTGTCTTCAATATTCCAGACCAGGTCCAGTTGAATGTGATGAACTACTACTAGATATACCATGACCTGGATAAATGAAAACCTTCACCTACATTAGATTGGTTTAATTATACCGATTATGTAAGGAAATAAATTAGAAATCTGGGGTTCCGACTATAGCACAGGTTAAAACCAAGATGGCGTGTCAACTGATCAACAAAAAAAATGGCTGCGGTCCTGCTGGATAAGGTCAAGAAAGAAAGCCTGAAACTAATGGATTTCAATTTATTCAAATTACCCTTTGTGGTAGCTCTAAGTGGTAGCTCTAAGTGGTATCTCAATACTATCTAGGGGCTTGCCCCGGAATGTTGGATCCTTGATCCATCCTGATCTTGCTCTGACATATCCCCTACCCTCCCTCCTCAGCTTCCACCCCCCCCCCCTATTTTTTTCTTCTCTCTATTCTTTTTCGTCTCCTCGTTAACCCTTCTCTTACTTCCTACACATATTCAACAGGGCTCACCACCTTACATCGATATCCTCTTAATCCCCTCCTTGTAGAGTGTCATGAACCTTGTAAAGGCAAGTGCCCTCTCTGGGTTCACTACTTTTTTCAGGGGCTTAATCATACACAGGATATGTGTCGTCTGATGAAGTATAGGCATTCCCCTAGATAATTTATCAGTGGAATGTCAGTGATTGTGTAGCCTAGTTGTAGCTATTCAGTATTTTCACAACTCTTGGTACTCTTTACGTACTTCCCATGCAAAAGTATGTACACTTTCTGCATTGTAATTCTTGTTTGAGCCATTGGGATTTGTTCTGCCTCCTTAGTCATTGTAATGATATTCATCATATATGGAACAGAAGGAAAAAAAAATCTGAACCTGTAATAATCACATAACAACACTGTAGTGCCGTGTCTTACAGATTCACTGCCCAATTGGAGTTCCAACAATCTAACAATATTCCAGAACGGTCCTCATGACTGCAGGACACACCCCCACCATCTAGCAGTACATGTACAGATGGAGGTCCAGTGACCCAGAAGCCCCGGAGCTGTTAGAAAAATCTGTCCTTGGAAAGCTCATTCAGCTCTGGCAAACGGAGACTAGAACTGGCTACAAACTACACGCTATAAAACCCCGCAACATCTTTTGAGACGTTAATGTTCCCGGTAAGCATAATCCAAATTAAAAAAACAAGAGCGCCCAACAAAACCGCTGATTAAAGTGGAATTTGGAAATTAAAAAAAAAGGCAATTAACATTTTTATTGTGCTTTTTTTTCCCCATTTTCTTCTTCCACTGTGTTCTTTACAGAGGTTTCTGCCACATACTGGCTGATTTGATAACTTAATTAGACTAAACAATCCGGGGAAGCTTATAGCAAACTGAGGGCCAATTGGTAGATATAGGTTTGTAACCTTGGCATTTTTATATAAAAAAACCACAAAGCAAATATAATGCAATAACTATTGCACTATGTCCCACAATCTAGAACGGTGGTCTACAAACTGCGGCCCGAGGGCTGGATGTGGCCCTTTATCAGACTCATGGAACACTATTATTCCCACTGATGCAAGGCACAATTCCTTCCACTGACCCCAAAAATAGGATACTATTCTTACCACTGACCCCAACAATGGGGTACTATTCTCCCAATGACACCAATGATGGGGCACTAATCCTCCCACTGACACCAACTACAGTGCCCTATTCTTCCCACTGACACCAACTACAGTGCCCTAGTCTTCCCACTGACACTAGTGATACAACACCATTTCTTCTCCAATACCAACAATGGGGCAATATTCCTCCCACTAGTACCAATGATGGGGTATTCTTTATTCCCATTGATGCCAGGGCATTTTCCATTACCACTAGCCACAGTATGGGCCCCCCCCCCTTAAATTCTGAAGGAAAGTAAATTGCCCCTTTGTTGAGAAAGTTTGGAGACCCCTTACTTAGAGTAAAGCCTTCAGAGAATAACATGGAGCACGCCATCAGAAATAAGGCTTGGTTGTGGAGAAAAGTATATTTCAATGCAGATCAGGTCTGACCTCTGCAACTACCTGAAGATACTTTTATTAAATTGATACAGTACATTAGATTTCAGTGCGGAGAACTTGGTCTAGGCAGGTCCCAATGCTAACATCAATGCCTTACCTAAAGCGCCTTACTTGCAAGTTCAACATTAAATGAAGGGAAGAAAGAAGCCGCTCTCCATTTTAAAAGCCTCATATGTAGGTTTTATTAAAACATCCGACCGTTCCACCTGCTTGTCCATACCCATAACGCATTTTAATGTCTTATTGAGCTTAATCATAGAGTCTCTATGATTACTCTCCGTAAGGAGTGCAACACGTTACGTTTGGAAGAGCAAGTGGAACAGTTCATGTATTGGATGTTTCAATAAAACCTACATATGAGACTTTTAAAACGGAGAATGGCTTCTCTCTCTTGCTTGTTTAATGTGCAAGTTATGCAGCGGCTAGTGAACTACCAGAAGTCAACACCTTTTGTTGGAGGAGTCTTGGGTATGCATGCCCGTAGCAAAGAAATATAGGTAGCGCGTTACCTGTAACCTCAAAAGCTGCATTTAAACCTTTGCGTTAAAAATGAAAGGCACTGCAAAACAACAGGTTTTACTGCAACACAAGGTGTGAATCCAGCCTTACATTCACCCTTACACTCATTGAAAACTTCACACTAAGCCTCCCATAAGAAACTTGACTTCTTGTTAGCATACTCATCTCTCTTAAAGTGAGATTTTCTATGCCACAGAAAATTCCAATATGTAAAGGCAATTTAAAAAGAAAATAGAGTTTGTGTAATGTTTTAATTGCTTTCTGTGTCTCTGTGGAGACACAGTTGTCACCAGAACAAGACATCTTTGAATAGACAGTTGTTTGGGGTGACAGTTGTCTAAGGCTCCATTCACATATTTACGACTCCAAAGTTGCACCGAATTTGGAATGCAACTTTGGTGACATTTTGATGCAACTTTCATGCAACTTTTGAGGGTTAACATTGAAGTCTTTGGCCATCAAGTTGCATGAAAGTCGAACCAAAGTAGTGCATGAACTACTTTGAAGTTGCTGCAACTTTAAGTTGCACATATATGATGATGAGCATGCGCTATATGTTTTTCAAACTTAAATCTGAAACCACAGTTGGGTTTTGGGGCTAATTTTACAAAATTTATGTTTTCAGTTCCAGTCTGGCTGGGTTGAACTGGGTTCTTCTTGGCCGCAGGTGTCGCTGTCACCGCCATCAAGGTTGAGAACGCAGTCTGGCTGGGTGTATTGAATGCCACATTTCTTTCGGAACCAGCCCAGTTGGAGTGTTCTCCTGCTGAGCATTCAGGGAGGTGGTATTTAAGGTACCGACATCACGTGCAGATTTTTTTTTCTGTTCCGAAGATTATTTTTCTGTCTATTTGGTTCTGGTCCTCCTGACCAGCCCCCATGGCCCTCCTAGCCTGGGGTGCGGAACCATTCATTTCCAAGTCTCAGGGCTGGCTAGCCCGAGGCGACGTAACTGCAGGGACAGGCCTGAATGGATATCGGGGCCTATTGATTCAAAGGTGGTCCGGTGCCGTCTCATCTAATGGAGAGGTACATCAACTGGAGAAACCCTAGGGGAGGACTCTTCAGGAGAAGGCCGTGCGCAAGGCTGGCTTCTCTGAAGGAGCCTGGAGGCTCAGTTGAAGGACACTTCATGGATCTTCACTCATACGGTATCGCCGGATCGCCTGAGAGATACTGGTACCGTATGATAGCTCTTTAAATTTGTCTACATCCCTCAGTTACAATCAAGTCTGTGGCAGAGACTTTCCTTGGCACCCTGCCGGCTGCTAGGCCTAGTAAGAGGAGGTCTATCCGGGAGTCGTGAAATCCAGCTGTGAAATGGTTATTCTCTGGATTTTTCTTGTAAAAAGACTTTCCATTTTTGCAGTCCGAAGTACCTGAACTTACTCCTAACCCTCTACCCTAGACTGAGAGACTCTGTTTCTACTTTAAATAAATAACCCATAAGAAGATTCTATGTCAGTTTCCACATTTCTTTGGGCCATCTACAACAGGAAACCCTAGATGGAGAAGCAGTCAAGAAGGTAACGGTAAGCCCAATAAAACCAGCAGCTCCTTCGGGTCAGTGCTACATAGTTTTTTTTTTTTTTCCTATTCTATAAAATAACTTTTTAACTTGCTTTTCTCCCTAAGATTCAAAACACATACTACAAGTAATTGCATTAGATCCAAAGTCAGAATGAACAGGTTTCATTTAATGATTCTCAAACTCACTGCTGTCCTCCCCGTGACTCAATTTTGACAATCTACTAAATAGTAAAAAATGTTGCCTAGTCGATACCTTTAAATAGCCCTTTAGTAGGAGTTTTGTTTCCATCATTTGAGTGGTGTTCCAGAGAATGTGAATGAGGGATGAGATTTCATTAGCAAATGCATTGCCCGGCTTTGATGTAGACCACCTTTTAACGCCAGAAAGATTATCCGGAACCAAATCAATCCCTATTAACCTGGCTAGATCAAAGGAAAGAAAACACAGTTTCCAGGATAAACAGCAGATGAGCCAAAGAACGTGAACGCCAGTGAATATTATAGAGATATTACCACCGTGCCTGCCATGTATTAGTGACATTACCAGCCACTGGAGTGGTTAGAAGAGAGGATCTGAACACAACTAATGTCTGCTATTTGATCTCCATTCTGCTTTTTTGGCTTTGATTATATAATACAAATGCAGATCTACTACATTAAAATTCCATAGCTAAAAGCCAGAGGCCAGATGCAAGCTGTATCAGCAGGGACCAGGCTGGAGGGTGCAGCTAGTCAGTCGGTGGAAGGCAATAATAAGGGAACACAGTACAGCCTAAAGTGTACCTGTAAGCAGTCAGCCTATTAATTATTTTTATTATTTAATTATTAATTATCTGCAGCCCTGAACGACCGAACACACCAGTTGCCTGCACATTCAGCCTGATGCAAAACTATTTGCATGCACCCTGGGCATTCCTCAAGCACAAATACGCATTACTGGGTGTGCTGTTAAAGTAGAAATCCATTTTTTGAAATTTGGATTTCATTATATATATATATATATATATATATATATATATATATATATATATATATATATAGCTCACACTCCTAGTGTAGAGTAGGCTGCTAGTAGATTTAGTTGGCTACACATACAGAGGAGCAGGGAGTTGATTACACAGTGCATAGTGCTGCCGCTCTGTTACTTCCCCCTGTACCAGAGTAGGGCTTTCCAAACTTTCTAAACAAAGGGCCAGTTTACTGTCCTTCAGACTTAAGGGGGGCCAGACGCTGGCACTGGGAGTAGAAAAGGTACCAACATCAGTGGGGAAAAAAAAAAATATGCCCCATCTTTAATGTCTGTGGAAGAAATAGCGCCTCATCGTTGGTGTACGTGGAAGGAATTGTGCCCCATTGCTGGTGTCATTGGGAGGAACCGTGTTCCATTTTTGGTGTCGGTAGGGAGAATTCTGTCCCATTGTTGGTATTAGTGGATGAAAATAGTTTTCCAAGGGCCAGATACAAGCAAAGGGCGTCATCTGGCCCCCAGGTTGCAGTTTGGAGACTATTGTTCTAGAGGATTCTAGAAGTATAGTGAGAGGGAGAACAGGCAGCCTGAATATTTATAGGACTCCAACCAATCTCTGGAGAGGTGTGCCCAGAAGGTTGTAATTTGGTCATGAATAGTCTGGGGACTGAGCAGCAGCCGTTTTCCTGTGTCCATTATTGCTGTAGGGAACCCGAGGTATTTCTGTAGGAAACCAGAAGGATGTGTAGAAAGAAACCAAGGTCCCTTTCCCCATCCCAGTTTGTTACTCTCAATAAAAATACAAAAAGAAACCCCTAGATTGTTCTTTGGAGTCAGTGGAAGAATACAGGAAATGCTGCTTACCCTCTCCATGCTCCATCGCTCACCCTGACCTTCTCTTTGGTGCAGGGCCAATGGTTCTTTTTGGGCAGAACAGCAACAACTTACATCATTCTTCCCATTTCCTGTGAAGCCAGTCATTTATACGACCCCCTAAGGGGAACGCATCACCTGTGAATGGAGGGCACAGACCTTTCAATCATTCAAGCTGCCCTCCATTTTGCAGATCCTGTTTCATTTACAGAAGCTGTAGTATGGCTTCCATGAATCATGAATGGAGAAGCAGGGCAGAATGGGCAGGCATAGCAAGGGCCCTCTGGATGAGAGCCCGTGACACCTCTTAGCTGTTTTAACCCCCACTGCACTGAAAGATTGTGGCGGCAGTGGTCTTTTGGGGTGGGTGCAGAATATTGAAGTAGGAAGATGTCATCTAAAAAAGGACTTAGCAGAAGGTACAAATCCTAAGTAATGATGGACTTGATGGACTTCTGTATTTTTCAACCTCACCTACTATGTAACTATGTAATGACCCTTGTGAAAGTTTTTTTTTTTTTTTTCTCTTTAAGTGGAACCTCAACCTATCAGTTTAAAAAAACAGTTACATTCCCATCGCATAATTCCCACCTAAACATTGCAGAATTTAAAAAACCTGGGAAAACAGCTGCCAAGGGTCAAAAAAAATGAAGTTGGTAAAACTGAATTCCTTCTGATTGACTTCTTTGTGAACAGGCCGCATGGTCAATACCCACACATTAGAAGGAAGGTAAAAAATAAAAAGGAGTCAGGATTCTCCTCGGCTGGCAGCTTTTTGTGAACATTCTGCCAGTCTGTGTGCTTGGACAGCGTGTGGGAGACGTATATGGCGAGATCGCCAAAAGCTCCGGCTGTGAATTATTGCGACAGCGGAGTCCAAATCTGCTGCTCTCCGTAGGGGATGTAGGTGCCGGAGGACGTGCATTCTACATCAAAACATTGTGTTCTTGTACAAATCAGTTGGTATCTGTTTATATATATTCATAAAAATGGAAAACTATGTAAGTATTGCTACTGGTTTATTTCCAATAAAACATACTTGTTCTTCCCTCGTTTCAAGATTAGTGATAAGACTGAATACTCCTTAGGTTCAAAAAATCAAGCAAGATGGAAATGCCAAATATTTTAATAGGGCAGAGCTGAAAATCATTAATGTGGAATTTTACGTTTATTGTAACCTTTTTAAAAGAACTTTTTAAAGTGATATTGATTGACATTTCTATTTGTTTTTAGCCAGATCGGGTGAGAAAAATCATATCTGTAGCATGTAGGATGGTACTTTAAAATCAACAGCTTTTAGCAACAGGATTGCACTACTAGTGTTCCCAAGAGACATAGGAAGCTAGTCAGTGGTTCAACCAAGCAAACTCTATCCATAACTTAATGCCCGACTTTCACTATTACAAAAAAAAGCCCAGCAGAGATAAAAAAAAATAAAAAAAAATTATTTTGCTATCCATCTTTGCATCCTTCATATTGATCACCAATGTTAGGCACATTCATCCTTGGCCACCAATGCAAGGAGCATTCTTCCCACTGATCACCAATGTAAGGAACATTCTTCCCACTGATCACCAATGTAAGGAACATTCTTCCCACTGATCACCAATGTAAGGGACATTCTTCTCACTGATCACCAATGTAAGGAACATTCTTCCCACTGATCACCAATGTAAGGAACATTCTTCCCACTGATCACCAATGTAAGGAACATTCTTCCCACTGACCACCAATGTAAGGAACATTCTTCCCACTGATCACCAATGTAAGGAACATTCTTCCCACTGATCACCAATGTAAGGAACATTCTTCTCACTGATCACCAATGTAAGGGACATTCTTCCCACTGATCACCAATGTAAGGAACATTCTTCCCACTGATCACCAATGTAAGGAACATTCTTCCCACTGATCACCAATGTAAGGAACATTCTTCCCACTGATCACCAATGTAAGGGACATTCTTCTCACTGATCACCAATGTAAGGAGCATTCTTCCCACTGATCACCAATGTAAGGAACATTCTTCCCACTGATCACCAATGTAAGGAACATTCTTCCCACTGATCACCAATGTAAGGAACATTCTTCTCACTGATCACCAATGTAAGGAACATTCTTCCCACTGATCACCAATGTAAGGAACATTCTTCCCACTGATCACCAATGTAAGGAACATTCTTCCCACTGATCACCAATGTAAGGAACATTCTTCCCACTGATCACCAATGTAAGGAACATTCTTCCCACTGACCACCAATGTAAGGAACATTCTTCCCACTGATCACCAATGTAAGGAACATTCTTCCCACTGATCACCAATGTAAGGGACATTCTTCCCACTGATCACCAATGTAAGGACCATTCTTCCCACTGACCACCAATGTAAGGAACATTCTTCCCACTGATCACCAATGCAAGGAACATTCTTCCTACTGATCACCAATGTAAGGACCATTCTTCCCACTGACCACCAATGTAAGGAACATTCTTCCCACTGATCACCAATGTAAGGAACATTCTTCCCACTGATCGCCAATGTAAGGAACATTCTTCTCACTGATCAACAATGTAAGCAACATTCTTCCCACTGATCACCAATGTAAGGAACATTCTTCCCACTGATCAACAATGTAAGGAACATTCTTCCCACTGATCACCAATGTAAGGAACATTCTTCCCACTGATCACCAATGTAAGGAACATTCTTCCCACTGATCAACAATGTAAGGAACATTCTTCCCACTGACCACCAATGTAAGGAACATTCTTCCCACTGATCACCAATGTAAGGAACATTCTTCCCACTGATCACCAATGTAAGGAACATTCTTCTCACTGATCACCAATGTAAGGGACATTCTTCCCACTGATCACCAATGTAAGGAACATTCTTCCCACTGATCACCAATGTAAGGAACATTCTTCCCACTGATCACCAATGTAAGGAACATTCTTCCCACTGATCACCAATGTAAGGGACATTCTTCTCACTGATCACCAATGTAAGGAGCATTCTTCCCACTGATCACCAATGTAAGGAACATTCTTCCCACTGATCACCAATGTAAGGAACATTCTTCCCACTGATCACCAATGTAAGGAACATTCTTCTCACTGATCACCAATGTAAGGAACATTCTTCCCACTGATCACCAATGTAAGGAACATTCTTCCCACTGATCACCAATGTAAGGAACATTCTTCCCACTGATCACCAATGTAAGGAACATTCTTCCCACTGATCACCAATGTAAGGAACATTCTTCCCACTGACCACCAATGTAAGGAACATTCTTCCCACTGATCACCAATGTAAGGAACATTCTTCCCACTGATCACCAATGTAAGGGACATTCTTCCCACTGATCACCAATGTAAGGACCATTCTTCCCACTGACCACCAATGTAAGGAACATTCTTCCCACTGATCACCAATGCAAGGAACATTCTTCCTACTGATCACCAATGTAAGGACCATTCTTCCCACTGACCACCAATGTAAGGAACATTCTTCCCACTGATCACCAATGTAAGGAACATTCTTCCCACTGATCGCCAATGTAAGGAACATTCTTCTCACTGATCAACAATGTAAGGAACATTCTTCCCACTGATCACCAATGTAAGGAACATTCTTCCTACTGATCACCAATGTAAGGAACATTCTTCCCACTGATCACCAATGTAAGGAACATTCTTCCCACTGATCACCAATGTAAGGAACATTCTTCCCACTGATCGCCAATGTATGGACCATTCTTCCCACTGACCTCCAATGTAAGGAACATTCTTCCCACTGATCACCAATGTAAGGAACATTCTTCCTACTGATCACCAATGTAAGGACCATTCTTCCCACTGATCACCAATGTAAGGAACATTCTTCTCACTGATCACCAATGTAAGGAACATTCTTCCTACTGATCACCAATGTAAGGAACATTCTTCTCACTGATCACCAATGTAAGGGACATTCTTCCCACTGACCACCAATGTAAGGAACATTCTTCCCACTGATCACCAATGTAAGGGACATTCTTCTCACTGATCACCAATGTAAGGGACATTCTTCTCACTGATCACCAATGTAAGGGACATTCTTCCCACTGATCACCAATGTAAGGGACATTCTTCTCACTGATCACCAATGTAAGGGACATTATTCCTACTGATCACTAATGTAAGGAACATTCTTCCCACTGACCATCAATGTAAGGGGCATTCTTCCCACTGATGACCAATGTAAGGGACATTCTTCCTACTGATCACTAATGTAAGGAACATTCTTCTCACTGATCACCAATGTAAGGGACATTCTTCCCACTGATCACAAATGTAAGGGGCATTCTTCCCACTGATCACCAATGAAAAGGGGGCATCCTTCTTTGACCATTACTATAAGGAGGGCCATCAGCATAAGGGGGCCAGCCTTCCCTAACCACCAACGTAAGAGGGGCATTCTTCCTTGACCACTAATGAAAGGTGGGCATTCTTCCCACAGACTACTATTGTAAGATGAATTCTTTTCATTGACTACCAATGTATTACGATATAATGGGAGCATTATACCTTGACAACCAAAGTAAGTGGCGCATTGTTCCCTGACCACCAATGTAAGGAATATTCTCCCACTGACCGGCAATGTAAGGGGCATGCTTCCCTGAACACCAATGAAAGGAGGGTATTCTTCCTTGACTATTTCTGTAAGAAGGGCAATCAGCTTAAGCAGGCCATTCTTCCATGACCACCACCGTGAGAGACATTCTTCCTTGACCACTAATAAAAGTTGGGCATTCTTCCTTGACCACTAATGAAAGGTGGGCATTCTTCCCACGGACCACTATTGTAAGAGGAATTCTAATGTAAATCGGTATTCTTACCACTGAGTCTTGAGAAAACAATTGTATCAGAGGTTCCCTGTGACCTGAAAATTATTTCAAGGGTTCCTCTGGGGTAAAGAGGTTGAGAAAGACCTCTGTAATCTAGCAAACCTGGTCAGACACACTCACCTCCTCCCTTCCTATGCCATCACCCATATATATGCCAACATAAAGCATTGGCGTAAAAGTGCAATGTGCCACTTAAAGCACTTCCTATAATCATAATGTGATGATACAGGCCCATAAACAGAAAACAAGGTGTCAGACCCCAGCTGGGCTTCAAGGGGACAATACGAAAGCCCTGCAATTTGATGAGTTCACTAAGTGGAAAGACTACTCGGTGCTCCAGCAATGGCTGCTGCTAGATAAGCTTTTCTGCTTGATACGGATACCCCGTTCTGAGCCTTTGATGTGAGTCTGGCAGGCGGGAAGAGCACAGAGGGGTATCCAGAGGCTGATCCAAGCACTTATCTCGATGCCTTCCTAGCGTTTTATTTAAAGCAAAGTCAAGGTGAGCTCAGATTTTCTCCCTTTACTCTAAATATCACCGGCTTTTAGCAGCTTTGACAGCATGACCCGACGATGAGAAAAAAAATAAAAAAGTGTTATGATCCAGAGTGCTTAAACTGAATTATTTGATTGCAATGTGTCAAAGTGAAAGCACTCATGAACCTTCAGCTTTCATTATCAAAGCCAACGATGAAAGGTACGCTCCTGCTTTTCAAAACTGTTTGCTTAAAATGCCCCCCTCTACCCAGACTAGGGACATTAAAGATCATCCGCTGGCTCAAGGACGACAGAACCATGTAAATCTCGGTGCCTGTGCAGTTCCTGGCTGTGTTCACAACTGTCTGACACAGATCAGCCCCCTGCTGCATCCTCTCACCTTCCTACAAAGTTACTATATTGCAGTCTGATCACTGGGACAAAAGGAGACTGAGAAAATGCTTTCTCCTGCCTGCAGCAGACTAATAACACCTTTCCTGCCAAGGCAAAAGCTTTGGACTGGCACTTCAGGATAGCCTTTTTATTGTGATGCATCAGGGATGTATTCATGCAAACTTTTAACCACTTCAGCCCCGGACCATTTGGCTGGCCAAAGACCAGAGCTCTTTTTGGGATTCGGCACTGCGCCGGTTTAACTGACAATTGCGTTGGTCGTGCGATGTGGCTCCCAAACAAAATTTATGTCCTTTTTTCCCTCACAAATAGAGCTTTATTTTGGTGGTATTTGATCACCTCTGCAGTTTTTATTTTTTGCGCTATAAACAAAAAAAGAGTGACAATTTATATATATATAAAAAAAAAAAAAACACATTATTTTTTACTTTTTGCGATAATAAATATCCCCCCAAAAAAATATAAAAAAACATTTTTTCCCTCAGTTTAGGCCGATACGTATTCTTCTACATATTTTTGGTAAAAAAAAAAAAAAAAAACCCTCAATAAGTGTATATTGATTGGTTTGAGCAAAAGTTAGTGTATCTACAAAATAGGAGATAGTTTTATGGCATTTTTATTAATCATTTTTTTTTTTTTTTTACTAGTAATGATGGCGATCAGCGATTTTTATCTTGACTGCGACATTATGGCGGACACATCTGACAATTTTGACAAATATTTGGGACCATTCACATTTATACAGTGATCAGAAATGCATTTTTACCAAAAATATGTAGAAGAATACGTATCGGCCTAAACTGAGGAAAAAAATTGTTTTTTTTAGATAATTTTTGGAGGATATTTATTAAAGCAAAATGTAAAGAATAATGTTTTTCAAAATTGTTGCTCTTTTTTTGTTTATAGCGCAAAAAATAAAACCCGCAGAGGTGATCAAATACCACCAAAAGAAAGCTCTATTTGTGGGAAAAAATGTTGTTTGGGAGCCACGTTGCACGACTGCGCAATTGTCAGTAAAAGCGACGCAGTGCCAAATAGCAAAAGGTGCTCTGGTCAGGAAGGGGGTAAATTCTTCCGGGGCTGTTTGTGCTCTCACTGATGACCCCGGGTCTACTACTAACGATCGGGACCCGGGACTCCCAGTTTCCGGTCACCTGATCGCTGTTATAGCCTCTGATTGGCTATCACAGTGACCAATCACTGTGCAGCCCATCCCCTGTGTTTTCTTTATCTTCTGAATGGAGAAAAAGATATATATATAAAAAAAAATAAAAAGAAAAAGAAAAAAAAAAAAAATAGCTAGATCCCTTCATGCCGACTGTACGCAAACATTTTGTTTCTAGCGCGGTGCAATCGCAGCACAGAAACTGGGGTCTCACCTAGAGCCCCCCGGGCCCCCCACCGAGAGCCCCGGGCTCCATTTTAGCAATCGGGACCCGGAACTTCTGATTACGGGTCACCTGATCGCAGTGATAGCCTCTGATTGGCTGTCACTGTGAAGCTGGCCCAGTGTTTTCTTTCTCTGTGAATATAGGAGAGACACACTTAGTATCTCTCCTTGCAGAGGGAAAAAAAAATGAGTGAGCAAAAAAAATGTATATATATATATATATATATATATATATTTTTTTTTAAAGAATAAACTAAAGGAAATAAAAAAAAATACCTAGATCTAGGTCAGTGCCAGGGTTAGTGTTTGGGTCAAGGTTGTAATAATACGCCCAAACCATTGTGACTCCATTTTGATAAGCGTTGCCATTTCAGCTATGGAAGAATGCTTAGGCCAGTGATGGCGAACCTTGGCACCCCAGATGTTTTGGAACTACATTTCCCATGATGCTCTGGCACTCTGCAGTGTAGTGGAGCATCATGGGAAATGTAGTTCCAAAACAGCTGGGGTGCCAAGGTTCGCCATCACTGGCTTAGGCAAAGGCTTGCACAAGCACTGTACTCAATATATATCATTGTGGGTTGGTTTGTCCTTTCCTGTTCTCTGTTCTGTAGGCCATGGGACAGGATGCATGACTTGTGACTCATAACCAGATGGCCTGCTGACTCTTGTAACCTCACGATAAACGTATTTTAGGGGTCATTGACTTGTATAACCATATATTTTCTACCAATACATCATTTACCAATTTACCAACCACTCCCCCCCTCCCCACTTTCTATTGGTATGTTGAACCACATATAAGCTGTAACGCACCTAATAAAAACAGGCATTTTACAAATGCACAACCTGCCTCTCGTTTCATTCGGTGTCTCCAGATATCTGAGGGCCCTGCTGGGGTACCTATAAGGAGGGTGGTCATCCAGAATACCTACTGTTTCCTATCAAAGGTCAGGGTCAGTATTTTTTTTATTTATTTTTTTTAAAGGTTTTTTTTTTTTGTTTTGTTTTTTAAATTCATATAAATGGACACAGGGAGCTGTGACTCGGCCCGGGTGCCCCCACAGCAAGCTGCTTGAACAGGGAGGGAGGGGCCAGCAGAGCCGAAGAGGGACCCAAGAAGATGAGGATCCGGGCTGCTCTGTGCAAATACACTGCAGGTAAGTATAACATTTTATTTTTTTCTATAAAAATAAACGGTTTTTACAATCACTTTAAGGCTTTAGAACCACCTTAGTAACACAGGGTGTATTCATGCTAAAGCAGAAGCTGTTCAGATACTCTCTCTAATTGAAACTCCACACATTTCTTCTCAGCAAAGGCAGGGTGGAGTCACTACTGAGCTCTTTTCTTTTCAACAAAGGTGAAAGTATGGACAAGTAAACCTAGAGCCCCACCCGATTGGTTGGAAATATTAAAAACTGAAATATTTATGTGCAATCATTTCATATTTATCCAGCAGAAAAAAAAAAAATATTTTGAAACCTTTTATGTTTTAGAACTGCAAATGTACACAAAACCTCCATACAATCGTCTTTCCCGCACTCCTAACTGCAACAGCTGCAGCATCAAAAAAAAAAAAGTGACATAACCTGAAACCCAGATTGGATTTTATTGACGCTGCAGGTCTCCAATGAAAATAAAGATGACGGTCTTTAAAGTGCCATCTGCCTTTTATTAGTGTCTATCACAGACATCTGAACCCCGGCCAGGCATCTGCTTTCCTGACATTTCCTCAAAATACTAAATGGACGTTGTAAGTGGACCTGTATGTACCCGTCTGAGTCTGACTGTGAAAGAAAAAAAATTAATTTGGAATTAAAGGCCCAGTATAAAGAAAATAACCGTATTCTCTTAATTGTATGGGGGTAATACAAAATAATAGTATTCCGTATATATATCAAATTTTTTTTTTTCTCCACATGTAGTTCACACATGTTAATTACCTGAAAGTGTTCTGCGGTGAATCACTTTTCAGAGTGCTGCTAAGCAACTGCTATCAGGCGTTCAGGAGGAGATCCTGCTATCTCTTGAAAACCTTTATTTTTTGCCTTTTCTTTGCTTTTTTTGTTTTTTTCTAAATGTCAAGGGGACTAATGCAGGACAACGGTGAGCCAAGCATTTGCTGTTGCTATGTGACCCTTTTGACTTGAATGGGCGAGTGTGAAAAGGAAGTACTGCCTCTCAACTCAACATGCCGAAAAGCATTTGGCTCGCAGTTGCGGTATGACCCCATGGACTTGAATAGGCAAGTTTGAACAGAGCCCGTCAAGCTGCACATGCTGAAAAGCATTTGGCTTGTGGTTGCAGCATGAGCACATTGACCTGAATAGGCAAGTTTGAAAGGAAGTGCTACCTGTCAATTTGAAATGGTGCAAAGCATTTGGTTCATGGTTTTAGCGCAACACCATTGACTTGAATGGGCAAGTCTGAAAGGAGGTGCTGCCTCTCAACTCAACAAGCTGCAAAGCATTTGGTTCATGGTTGCAACATGACCCCATGGACCTAAATGGGCAAGTTACAACAGAGATGTCGCCTGTCAACTTGACATGCTGCAAAGCATTTGGCTTGTACGATCTCATTGATTCGAATAGGCAAGAAAGGAGGTACTGCCTCTCAAATCAACATGCCGCAAAGTATTTGGCACGCAGTTGTGGGGCAACCCCATTAACTTTAATAGGCAAGTTTGCAAGAAGGTGCCGACTTCTCAACTCAACATGCCGCAAAGCATTTGACTCATGGTTGTGGGGCAACCCCATTAACTTGAATAGGCAAGTTTGGAAGAAGGTGCCGCCTTTCAACTCAGCATGTAGCAAGGCATTTGGGTCTCCATTGTGGCACGACTCCGTTGACTTGAATGGGCAAGAAAGGAGGTACTGCCTCTCAAATCAACATGCCGAAAAAGCATTTGGCTTGCCATTGTGACGCGACCTCACTGACTTGAATGGGTAGGTTTGCAAGGAGATGCCACCTTTCGACTTAACATGGCGCAAAGCATTTGGTTTGTGGCGCAACTTGAATGGGCAAGTTTGCAAGGAGGTACTGCCTCTCAAATCAACAAGCCAGAACGTATTTGACTCGCCACTGTACCGAAACCTTTTTGACTTCAATGGGCGAGTTTGAAAGGAGGTGCTGCCGGTCAACTTGACATGTCAGGTTAAATGCGGCAGCCGTGACGCAAAGAATCAGTTGTATGGTAGGCAGTCAGGTGGGTGGTATCCACCTAGTTTTACAACCCTCGGCTGCCCATGTGAAAGAGGCATTGCATTTAGACCAAGTTGTCTAGCAAATGTGAAAGTTACACACACCCTTTTTAATGGCGCACAATGAAAACCTGTGGCTTTGTGTAAAGGCAGGCTTCATCCACCTACTGGCTTGTATACAATGTTTGATACATTTTTAGACAATTTGCCAAGGCACCCCTGAAGAAATATCAACGCACCCCAGGATGCCTGGGCACCCGGGTTGAAAAAGGCTGCTGTACACTGTATTCATGACACTGGCTGGGAAGGGGTTAGCATCAAGGGGGTTAAAGTGGTTGTAAACCCTTACAAACCACTTTGACCTACAGGTAAGCCTAGATTAAGGCTTACCTGTAGGTCCAAGCAATATCTCCTAAACCTATATGGTTTAGGAGACATTTGCCCGAAAACGGGCACCGCTGTCTACGGCGCATGCGCCGTAGACAGCGGCGCACAGGCGCACTGAGCGCGGCATTTCCAAGAATGGAGCTGCCGCGCGTGTCGACTCCCGTGCGCATGCGCGGGAGTGACGTCATCGCGGCTTCGCCGAATGACAGCGGTGGAGCTGCGAGACCCCACCAACAAGATGGATGCGGCGGACTACAGGGGACAGCGGCGACTTCGCTGGCTCCTGTGTCAGGTAAGTGACACATAATGGGCTACTATGCGATGCATAGTAGTCCATTATGCTTTGCCTTTACAGGGAATGAAAGAGGAAGTAAACTCATCAGGGTTTACTTCCTCTTTAACTGTGTGCCTAACAAGTGTAATGTTTAATGTGTGCTGCTTTTACTAACAGATCTAGCTGTCTTTTCTCCCTGCTTTGTAGGGAGATGAAACAGCCAGATCCCTGGTCTGTGTACAGAGCCCTGTGCTGTGATTGGCTACAGCCAATCAGCCACAGCAGGTCTCAGCAATAAATTATTGGCTGGGACCTGCTGGAAAAAAAAAAACACGCTGTAGCCAGTGGCAGTGCTGCTAGCAAGGGGCACGCTTGTGCTCCCCTAACCCGGAACAGGGTGGATCACATACATGCACGTGATCCAGCCTGCCCATGCCTCCTACCTTCAGTAAATGTACTGTGGTTGGACGGTAACTGGTTAAACTTTTTGTATTTACAATAATAAATAAAATGGGACTTCAGATTTCTTTGAAAGTACTTTTTGAAGAACAACACCTCAATGGCAACCTATTTTACAGTTATAGTGAATCCAGTAACTGCAGAGAGACATTTTCAACATTAAGTCTCTGAAATCACTGTCAGTAAACTTTGAAGTTGGCGATGCAAATACCAGGCGTGATCTCTTAATACTGACTGAATGATGTGTTCAGCTAACAGCAGTGAAAATACCCAGGAATGAAGAACAAAACTACACCTGTCACACAAAGTCTTCCGGAATCACTTATTATATGCCTTAAAGCCAACATTTGAAAACTCACTGTAGCTCGTAGTAGTTTGTCACATTTAAGTGGACTTGTTCTGTAATGTTGAAGACATTATAATGTATAACTAAGCCACTTCCTCGGTTAAAGAAATGGCTTGGTTTGAAAAGTCTTCTACATTACAGAACAGGTCCAATTGAAAGTGACCAACTACTACTAGATAAGCCATGACCAGGATATAAAAAAATAAAATAAAAAAAGAACGATCACATATAAAACTAACTATGCTTCAACTTAAACCCCAGATTTATGCAGAAACGGCGGGGCATCTGCGGCTAGCTTGTCCCGGAAGTGGATGCAGATACCTGGATTATACAGGTATCTGCACCCCCCACCCCTCTGAAAGGTGCCAATCGTGGCACCGGAGGGGGGGAGGGTTCCAATGAGCGGACCTTCCACTTTAGGGTGGAGATCCGCTTTAACTTCCGGTTTCTCTAACCACATCAATACCGGGCACTTTGGCACCTTCCTGCCCAGGCCAATTTTAAGCTTTCAGCGCTTTCGCTTTTTAAATGGCAATTGCGCGGTCATGCTACACTGTACCCAAACTACATTTTTATCATTTTGTTCCCACAAATAGAGCTTTCTTTTGGTGGTATTTGATCACATCTGCAGTTTTTATTTTTTGCTAAAGGAATAAGTTTTCTTTGTTTTTGTTATAAAATTTTGTAAATAAGTAAGTTTTCTCCTTCACTGATTGGCTTGTTTTTTTAATGTGAACTGTTAGACAGGGTCAATAGGGGATAGTTTTATGGTGTTTTTATTATTAATGTGACATTACGACACAATTTTGGGACCCTTGTCATTTATATGGCGACCAGTGCTATAAAAATGCACTGATTACTCTGTAAATGACACTGGTAGGGAAGGGGTTAACCACTAGGGGGCGATGAAGGGGTTAAGTATGTCCTAGGGCAGTGATGGTGAACCTTGGCACCCCAGATGTTTGGGAACTACATTTCCCATGATGCTCATACAATTTGCAGTATAGTTGAGCATCATGGGAACGGTAGTTCCAAAACATCTGGGGTGCCAAGGTTCACCATCACTGTCCTAGGGAGTGATTCTAACTGTGGGGGGGGGGGGGGGGGGATCACATAACAGTGATCACTGCTCCCGATGACAGGGAGCAGTGATCTCGGTCATGGCACTAGGCAGAACGGGGAAATGCCTTGTTTACATAGGCACTTCCCCATTCTGTGACACGATTGCCGGTAGACCGGTGGACATCGAGTCTGCCGGTCCCGCCGGCACGGTCACGCTGTACGTGCTAGCCCCGCCAATTAAAGGGGATGTACAGGTACGCCCATTTATCCAACGCTGCCATTGTGCCGACGTATATCGCCGTGCAAAGGTCGGAAATTGGATAATATATCTCACCTACTTGCCACTGTAAAAAAGATAATCCCTCTTATTCAACACTGTCAGAGGTTATAAAGTTATGGCGGATCAGTGCATACTGGACATATAACATATATGCAGTATGTTGTCACACCCACAAACTTGTCTTTCAAGTGAAAAGCTTCTTTTATTGCACGGATTTCACCCTGGCACGTTGGCTTCTATTGGTCATGGTATGTAACATGGACACGTCGTCAGCACACCCACAAGCTTGGCTCCCAAGTGGAAATCTTCTTTTATTGCAGGATCACATAACTAAGCACTGTGTTCACACTTCCCTGCATGCACTGCCTCCCCCCCTCCCGATGTCTCTCGTTGCTTTGCTAAATTGAAAGTGACAAATGCTTTAGTAAAGCCATGCAAGAACCGAAGGCCATACTCCATGCCAGAAGCTAACATGGAGCCATATCTGTACATACCAAAATAAATCTTCCTTTACATGGAGAAAGAATCAGACCCAACAATATATTATCTTCTAATCCTCCGGGCAAATAAAGCCCCCTTCCATATAGATTGTGGTGGCTGACTGATTTATAATGCAGCTGCTAGGAAATGGCCATGACCCCGAGCCACTCAAATGACTGATGGTATTCTATCAGGTGCCCTAAATGGACAAGCTACCTTGGAGTACATAAATTTCCAATTGGATCCATTGAACTCTTTGTTATGTTGTTTGCAAGCATGCAAAATTTAGGGAATGCCTATGGAAACTGAAGATTTCAAATCAAAGATTTAATTCCTAGGAAGATCTGAGAAATCTGTAAACAAGGGGAAAGTTAAGCTTTTAAAGGCTCCTTCACAGCAGCCTCATTAAGGCATCATGTACACCGCTGCTGGTAAACGGACGTTTAGGAGTAGTTGGGCATTTTTTTTCAACTGCCCCTAAACTCTCCTCTATGTTATCTTATCAGTAAACTTACACAGGTTTGTTTATAGTCGTTTCTAGGCAAGTTGAGTTTAGAGGCTTTTTTGGCATTTAGAAGCTGTGTTTAGAGGCATTTCAAACACGTTTTCGTCTAGTAGCGTTTTTTAGGGGATACATTTTATGCTTTACTTTTGAGCCTGGAAAATGCTAAAAACACACCAAAAACTCAACTATCACTGCCTGCAAGCTTGATATACCATGTGATATTCCGCACATCAGTCAATTATATGCCGTACATATACAACTTGCATTACTTGACGTTGAAATTGAGTCACCAACAGACGTTCCTCTGGTTTCACGCTTTTCCTCATGTTGGTGTCCAATGGGAACTAGACGGGGTCTAACCTTTTCCAAGAGAACGTCAAAGGTGCCAATTGACATGCACGTAAAATTAAAAAATTTCCCTGTGGACGTGCGTTGAGCCATCAATGGATGTGTCTTGTAGTGGCGAAACTCTGATCCTCTCACGCAATTTTCTACGTCTTTGGAGCCTCAGCAAAAGCAACATTAGAAGCTTTTCCATACACGTGCTCATCATGGGATCCATATTAACAAACCAACCAAAAAATAACAGCTAGCTACAAGCACACTGCTTT
This sequence comes from Lithobates pipiens, assembly GCF_037356315.1. Taxonomy (NCBI): domain Eukaryota; kingdom Metazoa; phylum Chordata; class Amphibia; order Anura; family Ranidae; genus Lithobates; species Lithobates pipiens. The sequence continues at coordinate 27,663,381 of NW_027507785.1, forward strand.
CTCAGCTGCTACACACACTGTTCTCCCACTGAATGGCTGAAATAGTTAATACTTGTTTTTTTAGTGCTTTCTAAACATTTGGGAGGGTCTCCTGAGGTTATCTTTAGTAAATGCTCCTGAACGTAAAAGCGACTAAACGACACTAAACGTGGCTTGCAAACGCCGCTAAAAGCGCGTTTTTAAACGTGGATTACTATCTGTGATGTTCCAGCATTCAGGCGAGGTTGAGAAACGTCCCATGTACATGAAGCCTAAGTTGCATTGGGCAATGTTGTCCAACTCACAGACAAGACAAACTGCTATATGGCCTTACTGCTTCGGTTTACACCAGTGCGCAAAAAAAAAAAAAAGTAGGACATTCTTCATTTCTGCGCAGCATATTTCAATGTGCTTTCACGCATTGAGTTAAATGAGGTGTCAAGTTAAAGTGTCATTAAACCCGCATCATTAAAAAACGATCAATAAATGGTGTATTACATGCTGTAAATAGTCACTATGGGATTGAATTGCTGTATTCTGGAAAAAAAAAAAAACAGGTTGATCCCGCTCTTCGCTAACTCCCCCTTCTGTCCATGTCCCCACTGCAGCTGGGCATTTTGCAGAGCAGTGTTGGCAACTCTGCACATGCTCAGTTTTTAGTGTATTTCTACTGAGCATTTCCTCCCTATTACATCTGAGCAGCCCATGTGACTACAGAGTCACACATGTGGGTGTATACGCGGTGGTAAATGACAACTCACTCCCTCCTTTCTCCTGCCCACTAACCAGCTAAACACAATGGGGGGTGGGATATTACATCTTGATCGATGGAGGTTTTACCTCCCTGTTATTAACAGTGGAGGCAAGTATGATATTTATTAAAAAAATAAAAATAAATAACAAACACCTTACACTCACTTTAAGACACAGGCTGGAGGGGCGTGATGCAGTCTGTGAACATTTTATTGCCAAAAAATAATAAAGATTTGATTTCAAAACAGTTTACCGATATTATGTATTTTTACTCTTTATTCTAAAGGCGTTGTTTATTTTTTTTTATTTTGAACATGTGACCAGCAGCAGAGAATTAGATTCTCCTCCTGAAATCTTACCCTGCAGACAGGCTAGGATAAAGCTGGGTCATGTGATAGCTGCCCACTTACCCGAGCCCCATCTCTGTCAAGCGATGTGCAGGAGTGCCTTGGCCGTCCAGGACTGATTGACTCAGACACAGCAGTGGCGCCATTGGCTCCCATTGCTGTCAAAGTCAGCCAATCAGGAAAGAGGGGGGGGCGGGGCGGGGCGGGCGGAACCACGGCTCCACGTCCGAGTTGACACAGGGAGCTGCAGTTCGGCTTGGGTGCCCCCATATCAAGCTTCTTGCTGTGGGGGGGGGGGGGGGGGCACATGACAGGAGGGAGAAGCCAGGAGCGCCGAAGAGAGACCCAAGAAGAGGAAGAGCTGCTCTGCGCAAAACCACTAAACAGAGGAGGTGAGTATAACATGTTTGTTATTTAAAAAACATTAAAAAAAAAAATGAGATTTATTTAAACGAGTTTGGTAAAAAAATATATATAGAAATGTATTAATATAAAATGTGTGGTGCTACAAACACCAACAATAAATTGCAAAAAAAACTAACATGCGCCCGCTGGTGTGAATGAGGCCCAAAGTGTATGTAAACCCCAACTATGCACAACTCTAGTTTGTTCTTTCTTGGAACAATTGGAAGGGTTTTGTTATACGTGTTCATAAAGCACTGATCATGTCAGAAACTCAAAGCTGTCCCGTTCTCTTAGGGAGTCTAGTTGGCCCTCCTGGTTCTTATATTGGACTACAGAATAATTAGGGTCTATGTAGATTGTAAGCTCTAATGAGCAGGACCCCCCTCTGATTCCTCCTGTATTGAATTGTATTGGAACTGTACTGTCTGCCTTCATGTTGTAAAGCAGTGCGCAAACTGTTGGCGCTATATAAATCCTGTATAATAATAAATAATGATGTTGTAAAGATGAGAAGAGTGGGAGGGTTTGGGCAGTTTAGTAAAAAGTACATAAAAATTGCTATGTGTGGTCAGGCCACAACAGGACTGTAGAAAGTACAGGCTGACAACTTGACAGCTTCTCTATAGAAAATATTTATTTAAGCATTACAGCAATAACATTATCCAAAAATACTGACGCGTTTCGCCCTTAGGCCTTTATCAAAAGCAACAGGACTGAGTGTATTTCTGTACTTGCAGGTCATTAACGGCATAAAAACATGGGGAAATATTCATGTATTGCAGAGATATCTTTTTTTTTGTTATTATTTTGCCCTGATATTAGGACTGGACTAACAAGAGGCACCCTTGCCCTGAAGAGGAAATTACGGAGCATGCATACATAAGGGTTCATTACAAACGTCGATCGTGCATGCAGGCATTTTTTTTCCTTGGTGTGTCAATCCTGCGTGCATTAAATGTGTGAGAGTATATCCATCCTGCGGATGAAGAAGCAAGCTGCGAACTGACAAGCTCTTGGTACAGAGATAGCCTGAGGCTAATTCAGCAGCTGGTCAGTCAGCTTCACCCCCCTCCCCCCTTCCCCAGAATGCACAGCACGGCCACTCGCATGAGCCTGCTGCTCACTGTACAAATGGCTGGCTCAGATCTTTTCCTACAAAAAGCTAAAAATACTCGATCAGACATGAGGTCATTTGTGGCAGTGAGCATTCAGCTTGAACTCATCACCTATATGGCCAAAAATATTTTGTGTGAAGTATAAGGACTGAACCAATATCCAACCGTAATGTCCATGTCAATGGAACGCATGTGGCTGGAGGGCCTTTTCCTGCAACGTTGCCCCTTCGAAACAGATACAGATGCCAATTGTCCATTTCTTAGAGAATTAAAGCGGTTTTGTACAGAAAATTGCAAGTTCATCTTATTCAAATGGCTTTGGAACATAGATGCAGTTATGACCATTGAAATAAAATAATATGCAGTATTTACCTTTTATTTTTAATGTTTAATGCCGACTTCCGGGCTCTCCTCCCGTGGGAGTAGGCGTGTTTATCGGCTTCGCAATGGTCCCTGGGAACTTTTTTAGCTATTTCCCAGGAATCCGTGGGGGACACAGTCATGCCGAAATCTCGTGAGATTTCGGAAGGAGGACGCCGGTCACGTGACGAGTGCGTGTCCGAAATTGCCATTTTGAAAGTGGGCAGGCAGCTCTATCTGCCATTACCACTATAGCACACGAGGCAAGAGGAAGGAAAACAAAGAGGACACTCAATGAGCATGTGCGAGATGGAGCGGTGGATGCTGGGAGCTCAGCGTCATCGCATCCAGGAAGTAAATGCCTGTGGGCTTCAAAGGCCCACAGTGAAAATGGAAACCGCCGGACTGCTTTTTTAAAAGTTTTCCTTAGCAATGAAATTGTCACGCCGGGGGTTAAAAAGACGCTGATCGTGACTGCAAAGACACCGTAGGAATCGCCCACCAGTGACACAGGTAAAATAAAATTTAAAAAAACGGCAGCGGAATCCCGCTTTAAATGCCTCTTTTCTTTCAAAACGTCCTTGCTTTCCAGTACGATAAAAGATTCTGTAATGCTTATCCAAGCAAATTATTCAGTTCACAATGTAACGGAATCCTAGCTCTGACTATACAATACACATTATCATAAACATCAACACAGAACTCCTTCACACAATAGCAGGGTTAGTTAGCACAAGCAAAAATGTGATCAGCTCTCTCACCTAACATGTTGAGTTCAGAATCAAACAAACCAAGAACAGTCTTTACATATATCCTGGGAGGTATTGTGGATAAATATTAATGTCCCATTTTAAGTAATCCAAGATATATTTTCTCAGTCACCCTGTGCCAGGATAGCACAGGGTGACTAAGACATAAGAGGTGCATGGGGAGCTGAAACATGGGTTGCCCAACCTTTCCAAGGTATTCTTGGTTCCACTGTCCCTCCCGTCACACGCAATTTATTAGATCTCAAGTGGTTCGGAAGAGCTATGAAATGTCTTGAGCATTACAGAACAAGTCCATTGGAAATCAGGGGTCTCCAAAATTTATAAACAAAGGGCCAGTTTACTGTCCTTCAAAATTTAGGGGGGGCGGACTGTGGCCAGTCGGAGTAGAAAATGTCCAGGTGCCCCGTCGTTGGTGTCAGTGGGAGGAATTGTGCCCCGTCATTGGTGTCAGTGGGAGGAATCGTGCCCCGTCGTTGGTGTCAGTGGGAGGAATCGTGCCCTATTGTCAGTGGCAGGAACTATGCCCCACTGTTGCTGACAGTGGGGGAAATAATGCCCCAAGGGCTGGATAAAAGCAATGGGCAGCAGTTTGGAGACCACCGATCTAAATACATGAGAACGTACACAGATGTATCCAGAAAGAGAGCCATTTTGCATTCCAAAGGATTAGTATTTCCCTTCATCTAGTTCAGAGAGTTACACACCTCTGATAAACCACACGACCATGTAGATGACCTGCTGCAGTTAATCAATTAGGCTTGGTCACCTACCCACCCCCAACTTGTGACAATGCAACAGAAGTTCACCCCTATACTTATGCATTGGCTACTAGTGCCCCCATCACCCAGTCTGAGTGCTGCTGTACAGGGGATTTGCAGGAGGTTGATACCAAGTCTATGTTGCTTATTTTTAACTACTAAAATGGAGGAAAAAGCCATGCCACTGGTCTAATATTTATATTAGTTTTATATTGGCCCATGAATGACAGTGATTTTATTTTCTCTCACAGGCACCACCATGTATAAGGCAGTTCTGTTGTAGTAGTATCTTTTTTTTGCTGATGTTGACAGTTGCAGTAAACTGATGAAGGAGACGTGTCTCCAGCACACAAAGTTCTGATGGATTGTGTTTGAATACATAATAAAAGGGTGAAAGAAAGAGGATAGAGTGGAAGAGTAAATCTGGCAGATGCATATTATTTTCTTAACTAGAAGGTGCCCATCTCGCCCCAACTTTGGGCTGATGTTGATGAGCGATTTCATTAAATGATATATTTTTCCATTCAAAATGGAAAATGCAGCATTTGACAAGAAAAGGCTGTGAGTGACCCGGTTTTGTCTGCAGATTAAATGCACCATAATAGGCTTGCTGACGTCACAGAAACACAGAAAAGCGTGAAGCAAGTGGACTGCCATGGGTACTGATCAGTTGACGTCAATAAGGTTTTGGTGACCTGTGTTTGAGGTGCATTCAAAACCACTCCAAAGGCAGTAACATAACACCCAATGACCTTCACCCATTAGGGAGCTGGAAGGTGTCTGTTGCCTGGCAGATTAAAGTAATATTCAAAATGGTCAAATATAAAAATCATTTTACCTTCTCCTGTGACTATGATGCCCTACTGGGACGTGTAAACATGACCTCAACACCTACAGTCTCTGGCTTTCCTTTTAGACCTTGCCACGGTAAGCTCTGGATTCCAGTTACCCCCATCCCCATTCAATCCCCCCCTTTTTTATTTCTCCCCGCCCCAACACCTTCTTTTTCCTTACTATGTCTGCTTGAGTGCTGGTTTATTATATATGTCTGAATGTTTGGTATTGGGCCAACCACTGGCCTACACAGTTTATGCACCCCAACTCACAAAACTAGACTTGACTTGTATACCTGGTCCCTCAGTTATTGTTTGTCCTCATTTGTCTACAATGCAATTGCATCTCGATAGGACCTTTGGTGTCCAAAGAACTGAAAAGGATTGAAGGCCAAATTTTGGCCTCAGTATGGCAATCCGCATATCATTGAAGTAGATGGGAATCCACTAATCTGCGATCTACTGAACACTTCAAAAGCAGGTTAAATCACACCAAACAACAAGCCAAATTCTATGAACTACCAATGTGTGTGTTATTTTCATCACATAAAAAAACAAAAACGCGAGGAGCATAATGGTAAGTAATTCATAAATAATCAAGAGAAACAAAAAAAGCCAGTGCCTACTTTACAGCGTGTACTTTTCTACAAGGCAACAATCTTTAGGGTCCAATAATCTGCCACTAGAAAAGAGTACTTACCGATCGTTGTCGTAAGGAAAGACACAACCTCAGACTCTTTTCCATCGTTGTAGAAAGCCAAATGCCAAATTCCTGAGTCCAAGTACTGGATGAACCCCGTCTCATGACTTGTTACAGGAACAACCCCTCTGTGCAGCCTCTGAGGACCCTCCAAACTGCGGGACTCCTGTGCTAGAAGACGTCTCCCATCCAACAGCTCAACAAAGTCAAACTGAAAAACCAGGAAAATATCCGATGAGTGTATTTCCAAATACTAAACCAAAAGTGTGCTTGTCAACAGTGAGTGAAAGAAAGAAAAATAGCCTATCCAACTTACTAGAGACCAGTGACATCCCTAAGAATGCAGCATATCCATTCACTAGAGACCAGTGACATCACCTAAGGACACAGCCTATCCATTTACTAAAGACCAGTGACATCACTGAGAATGCAGCCCATACATTCACTAGAGACCAGTGACATCACTAAGAACGCAGCCTATCCATTGACATCACTAAGAACACAGCCTATCCATTCCCTAGGGACCAGTGACATTACCAAGAATGCAGCCTATCCATTCACTAGAGACAGGTGACCTCACTGGGAATGCAGCCTATCCATTACCTAGAGGCTAGTGACATCACTGACAACGCAGCCTATTTTATAAATAATAACATAGTCAAGGTTTATATACTATAAATGGCACAACTTCGTGCTCCATGGCACAGCTAGTTCCCTTTATGCGGTGCCAGGAGTGCTTCAGCGGCACCGATACTGAAAAAGAGCACAAGGCTCAAGTAGTCATTTGACTTATGAGTAGCAAGATTATTTTATGTTATTTGCCTACCAAACTGCCCTACTGTATCTTCTATGACTATTCAGTTGTTTATTATGTTCCTGTTGTGTAACCTTGTGTTTTATTGCTGAAAACTCAATAAAAATATTTGAAAAGAGAACGTAGCCTATCCCTTCACTATAGACAAGTGACAGCACTAAGAGCGCAGCCTATCTATTCACTAGACACCAGTAACATCACTAAGAATGTAGCATAACCATTCACAAGAAACCAGAGACATTACTAAGAACGCTGCCTATCCATTCACTAGAGACCAGTGACATCACTGATAGCACAGCCTGTCCATTTACTAGAGACTAGGGGATATCACTGAAAACGTAGCCTATCCATTCACTAGAGATCAGCAGGGTCAAAGATATAGCCAATCAACATTATGAGGCTCTTGTAGCTCAGAGTTGTCCAAAGTTCCTAATGAAACGGGCAGTTTAGATGGATTTAAAAAATAAAAATGTCTGCCTGAACCATATTTAATTACTGCTGCCATCAGCTCTGGTTACCTGTGTATGCGACGGTGGTAGACCTCTTCTGCCGTAGATGCCAACAAGAGCTGCTTTTCCAAGGGACACATTGAACTTTAAGTGAACAGGATGATCTATGAATACTTGTGACCTCCAGAATATTCCTGGTGGGATCTTCTGAGTAGCCCGCCGACCAACATCCAGCTCGCCAGAGTCAATAAAACTATCATCGGGAAAGGGGATTGCAGGTTTTCTTGTTGGTTTTCCTATTTTGTTTAATAAAACAGACAATAAAAAAAATAAAGAAAAATGTCTTCAATGACCAGTCTTTTTGAGATATTACAACATTTGCAGAAAAGTAATTTTTATGTGACATCTCTCTTTACATATTTGTTCTGCTAGGTTTTCTGAGCCATAATTCATACAAGGATTTGATGTAATGAACAAGCCATTGAGTACACTTAAGAATTTCTCAATTTCATTTTTTTTCTTCTCCCTTTATATGGATAATAAGTTCTAAGGGTTATGTTTGAAACATCTAACAAAATATACTCTAAAGGCAGAAGAAGTAAAATCTATTCAAACTCTGTCAACTTCTGAAGCTCCATGGGCTTTGATTTTTAAAATTAAATGGCCTCCTAATCTAAACACCCAGAATAATATATTTTAGCCCATCCCTTTAAGTTCTTTAGTAGACCTTTTTTAACCATGCTGTGTCTATGCCTGGCCCACACTTCATAATTCTGAATAAGGCATGAAGCCCAAGAATGATTACACCTATTGGTTCCCAAGAGCAACGCCGTTCCCAAATCTTCCCAGCTTGCTTAAGGAGAAGGGTCAATTTATACATATATATTTTTTTATTTTTTGCTTTTTTAATTCTTTAACATGTGTATAGAAGGTAGAACCCTTAAATCTATCTAAAGCCTACACTTTTTTTTTAGTTTTGAGTAGAATGGTGGGAACTTAGAACCCCCTTCTCCATTTGTCCTGGTGACCACTGTCAATGAAAAAGAAAGTGGAGGAAAGGCCAATGTTTTCAGACACCATTGAACAGGTATGGAGGCGAAATCTTCTATTGGGGACACATATGTCTAAGAGAGGATTCCACTTACTCTCGCTTAGGTCTAGAGCAAATGAGTGCAAATCTCCTCAAGTGGCCAAAAAGCAGAATTTTTTTTTTTAGTCATTCCCTACTTTGGCTTTAGATATATTTGAATGCCCCAATCAAGCATAAGTAGTACCTACAGAAAGGTTTTCTTTTTTGATTTTTTTTTTTGGAATGTGATTTACTTTGACACAAATATCAAGTCGTTGGGTTCTTAAATAACACACGTTGATAATATACTTAATTATTAAATAGTATCTGCATTATATTATTAAAAAAGAATACTAGTCTCCTTTGGGAAAAGAAGGAAAGGCAACACTTCCATGATGCAATATGATCAGGGCAAATGCTTAGAACCAGACATAGTGACAGATGGAAAGGTAATGCAGTTAGACTTTATTTCGCTTAAAGAATGGATGGGAGCCCTGACCCCATTGCAATGAGGTAGAAGAGGAGATACATTGGGAGGTTAAAAAATTTGGGTCAGAGGAAAATTCAATTTTAGTTCTACATCTACAGCACTGCAAGCTGCTCATTTTTTTATATGATGCTTCTTAAAAGCATCTACAATTTAATAAATGGTATATTCTAAATCAGTTGCGTTCAATTTTGATGATGTCAAGGGCCGCGCTTCAGGTCCCCATATCAACAAATGGCTACATACAATATTTAGAGTGTGTAATGTTACGGAAAGCTATAAGAGACTGCAGACACGCAAAAGGAGATGGTGAAAGACTACAGACAGAAAATATAACTCGCCAAAATCTTGACTAGGGTAGTTCAGATGTAACCACCCCAATATACTAACCTACCCTCCCAAAATCCATCCCCCCACTTAACCAAATAATACATGCTTATACCAAAGTTGGGTTAAATGGTCGAAAGGCCTTTCATTACCAAAATATAAGACTATAACCATAACTAACAAATTTAACATTACGTTCTAAAATTACCAAGAACATTTTGTCTGTGGCACCCCTTTTCTAAACACATACATATGCCCCCAGCCGCAAGACACCACCTCAGGGACATTATCAATTGTCCACAGACACCATACAGTGCAACCACTACCTGGTCCCTGTTATTGGACCTCAACCAGCAAAGTAACCATACCAACCGATGTGTCCTCACGATCACAGAATTTTAACCCCTTCAAGAGGTCTCAACCGCCTCACCAAACCTTACCTACTCCCTATACAAATAAGAAAATTACCAGGGAGAAACGTTAGTATGAATGGATTACTGACTCTTGACTGTTCTCATCCCACCCATCTCTGCAGTCAAAACTACTACGCTCCTCCCCCTCTGCTCAGCCAATAATGCAAGTACAACTTCCCTACAACTTTAAAAGATAACCCTGTGCTCCCTGGTTCCCCTTCCACCCTGTCACGTGCCTATTCATTCCTAAGGTCTCCGGGCCTTTCTTTCCAACAGTCAAGGGTGCCTCGCATCCCAAAGCCCATCAAGGACATAAGGCAAACAGTCAGTAGTCAGCAAAGAAAAAAAAATCAAAGCCAAGCAAATTTTATAGCGTTACAAAATTTGGGGAAAACTTTCCGGTTGGGAGTTTTATTTTTACAAATTGTGATCTTTTTCGTAGAAAAAAATTAAATAAAAATAAAAACTTTAAAATGTTTTCCATAATGAAACCCAAATTACCATTTCTGCCATTTCAAAATTACTAAAACTTTGTAAAAAGCTACAGTTAAAAGGTCTCTTTCTTTAACTGGCAAGAAAACTCTCCGGCACCCATGGGGTGCACCGTTTTTTGCAGAAGGTTCAGTGTAAATAAAGGACTTGGAGTGATGTCTGATTGAAAAGCCAAAGCAGAGATTTCTATTTAGATAATGACACAATAGCGGACCTTAATGGGGCCTTCTAATCAACATTTCTATAATAAACCTCATTTTAATCTTATTTTTAATCTAATTTAATTTGGCTCCCACGTGTTCCCGACAAAACATTTATTCTCTATGTGCGCGTGTGTTTTTTTCCCCCTTTTCTTTTTAATCTCATTGAATTGGCTTTCTTCTCCATCAGTAAATGGGGGGTGGGGGGGGGGGGGGGGAGAATAACACAAAGGCAAATAAAACCCAGCAGCCGTTATCTGCACTCATTTTAAACCAAAGATCTAAATATCTTTTTGAATGCCTGAAAATCAAAAACCGGGCTTGAGCGTTGTTTTGTGTTGATCTAGCCGTCGCTAATGAGACAGCGGGAAACCAGCGAGGTAATGTCAGATTTCAATCTGTAAAAAGCGTGTTTTGGCTCCCCGTCGATCGCTGCCCAAAGGCAAAATTATGTTTATGCAACAAGCAGAGTGTTTTTCAAAAGCACCTGTATCACTGGGTTATGCTTTTTTCATAAATTCTTGGCTTAACTACCATAGAAGAGAAATAGTAGCCAACTGCAAAATCCAAACCAAGACTACATCACAGCTGACCATAGACACTTGGACTAAGTACAATTCTACCACTCCAGGGCCCCTCTTTCAATTATGCCTTCTCTTAGCTGTGACAGTGAGGCTATCCTGGATCAGGGACTGGAAAACTTGAAGGTTTGCATAGCATCTGGGGGGGGGGGGGGGGATTAGAAGAAACCTTCAATTCTGTTTCCGTATTTTGCGAGGCACCTGCAGCCTCTGAGTACACAGGTGTGGAGGGTCGATATAAGCCTGATGAGCGTTACTGCAGTTGCATTTGCTGCCATTTAGAAACACAGCCAGAGTGTGAGAATAGAGGTGCGCTCAAGCCAGGAGAGCCGTCATACTGGGGAGACAACTCCATATTGGAGCAATTCCATTTTCTACATGTCCAGGAGAGTTGGGATAGCCAAGGAGTCAACAGAGGACCGAGAGAGCTGAGGCAACTGGAGAGTCCAGGAGAGGGATCTGTAAGTTTCGAGTGGAGGGCCTGAGGGTGCTGGGAAAACCTATCCAGAGTCTAGGAGTGAGCCAGTATGGTGAGGCACTGTGAGTAAAGGCTAAGTGAGCCTGAGGAACCCATGGTCTGGGGGACCAGTATAAAGGGCAGTGGTACTGCTGAAATGAGAACCAGGTGTATCGGTGTGTGAAACTGAAACCCCTGCATGGGCAAGATGGTGTTAAGACTTTCCTGTTTAGTTCTGACTGACGGGGACTCTCCTAAAAATGCTCACCATGTGGAGTTAATCCCCCATATCACAAAAGGGCCAATGTAATGTCAATTTTTGAAGCATGTATTACATATTGTTTTGCAAAGTAAGGGAGAGGGATTCAAAACAGAAACTTCTCAGTGTGCATATGCATTGAAAATGCAAAAAGCTGTATACATGGGTTTTTGTACATGTATCAAACATTTCAAAAGGCCTCCATAAGAGATACTGTCACCCGGCCCATTCAGGAAAAAGCAGCAGAGGATGTTTAACACCCTTTCACTACACCCTCTTTCCAGCCCAATGATACTCATTTCTCAAAGGCTCCCCCCCACTGCTCCTTTGTCCATTACCAAAAAGTTGTGCCTGCAGGTTTTTGTACATATATTATGTTTCAATGGGCCTCCTAAAGAGAACACGCCACCTGGTCCATTTAGGAAAAAGTGTCAGGGACATGTAAACCTTCACTCACCCCCAGACCCAATGATACTCATCTTACAGTGCTCCCTCACTGCTCCTTCTTCCATAAGCAAAATTAAAAATAAACTAATAGCAGTTCTTTGCAATAGAAGAGGTATTGTACGTCCCACTTCGGCATTCCGTAACTCCTATCTTTGTTCCATTAAAAGCACTGCCGTCTATGCCAAAATCTTCAACATTCAAAACTTCCTTGAGTGTCGGATGCCTGTGTTTCCGACCACTCACTGCTGTTCCTTTCACTTACCCCTAGGTGACTGCTGTGTCCTGTACTGACATATGGGACATTGCGAAGAGATATGAGGGTTAATTTAATAAAACTGGATGGTGCAAAAGCTGGTGCAGCTCTGCATAGAAACAAATCAGTTTCCAGTTTTTTTACTCAAAGCTTAATTGAACAAGAAGAAGTTAGAAGCTGTTTGGCTACCATGCAAAGCTACACCAGATTTCACACTCTCCAGTTTCAGTAAATAAACTCCGTGGACTGCTGGAGTTTTTTTTTTTTTTTTAAGAGAGATATAACAATGTCACCTTCAGTGGACCCATTGAATAGGTGCAATTTGGACAATAAGCAGATGTCCCCAGCAAGCCACTAATGCTCAATTTGAGCTTTTATTCATCATACTACAGACTCGGATAGGTAGCATGACCATGGCATGACTCCTCTTATCAGGATAGCCAACATTACCATGTGCTGCTGTAACATTGAAAAATGACTTCTACCTGCAAATATTTTGTGACTAATAAAAAAAAAGACCAGCACTAATTATTATTGGAGGCCTGGTAACATCTGTTTTCCATCTGCACTGTGAGTAATTACTTCTATCCATGACCCTATTGGGGAGATTTCACCTCCAGGTTCTTCTCTATCCGAGAGTTTGGCTATTGAGATTTCTATACACGAGTTTCTAGGTCTGTATACCCACTGTTGTTAGTAAGGCTGGGCCAAGGGGTAGTCAGAAGAGGTAGCCGACTACGTCAATAGTGGGCATAAAAATGGCAGGACCTGCCTTACTTATCATTTTCATGGCCTGAAAACAAATGCAAACGTCAAGAACACCTGGGAATCAGATCTGCAAATCAACATATCTGATGGGCAATGGAAAAAGGCATGTGTCTTTGCTCACGAATGCTCCCCGACTACACGTATGCAGGAAACTTCATTCAAAATACTCACTCAATGCTACGAAAACTCCAACAGCAGTAAAAAAAAAAAAAAAGGGTTCCCTTACCCATCTGATTTATGTTACAGAGGCGGTCAAGACAGAGGATCCTTCTTACACATCTGGTGGCATTGCCCTAAAAAAGCAAACTTCCAGGAGCAGACTAAAAAGTGGATTACCCACATCGTTGACACAAAACGGACCTTAGATCTGGCTTGCTGTCCACTTCACCACATTACTCAATGCTCACAAAAAATACAAAGGTTCCCTCACGAGACGCTTGTTAAACGCCACTGTAAACCTACTTGTGTCCCAACAGTAGAAGAATGGGTGTTAGTAGGAGAGTCCATTCACAACATGGAAAAAAACCTTGGCAATGACCAAAGAATCGACAAAACGCTTTTACACAGAACTTGGCGTACATGGAACATCTTTATACACGCAAATGACTACAGAGCTATTAGAGGTACTCGATTTACTGTATTGTACCAACTCCCACACTTCAACCCTCTCTTTGATTTCCTTAATTGGGCATCACCTTGCAAAATACACCAGAATACACTTTTATATTTCCCTACTCTTGGAATTAAATTTCCTCTTGTTTTAGAATTATTTGTGTTTATTATATAATCCCTTTTTCACTTAAAGAAAGCTCATTTGGACTTACGCCAGAAAACAATGTACCGTATATACTCGAGTATAAGCCGAGATTTTCAGCCTCTTTTTTGAGGCTGAAAGTGCCCCCCTCGGCTTATACTCGAGTCATCGCTGTCTGCCCGCTCGATCAGCGTGTCGAGCAGACAGACAGCGGCCATTCTGATTCAAAAGCCGCGCCTCCGGCTCCCCCTTCGCCTGTGATAGGCGGAACACTGAATTTCCCAGCAGCCTGTGTTCCGCCTATCACGGACTTCATATCATCCTCGTACTACGGACGAGGATGATACGATGTACGTGATAGGCGGAACACAGGCTGCTGGGAAATTCAGTGTTCCGCCTATCACAGGCGAAGGCGGCGGCGCAGCTTTTGAATTTTACAATGGCCGCCGAGGCGCCGACGAACGAAGAGGGCACGGGACGGAGGCAAGGCACAGGACGGCACGGCACGGGACGGGACCGGAGGCAAGGCATGGCATGGCGGCGAGGCACGGAGGCAAGGAGGCTCGGCACGGGACGGAGGCTCGGGACAAAGGCTCAGGACACAGGTAGGCTGGACACACACACACACACACACACACACACACACACACACACACACACACACACACACACACACACACACACACACACACGGATGGATGGACGGACACACAGGGATGGACGGACACACAGGGATGGACGGACACACACACAGGGATGGACAGGCATGTCTTACCCTCGGCTTATACACGAGTCAATAAGTTTGCCAGTTTTTTTGGGGGTAAATTGGGGGCCTCGGCTTATATTCGGGTCGGCCTATACTCGAGTATATACGGTACACTTTTCTCATTGTTTTATCATCATCCATTATCACCACAGCACCATTGTACGCCTACGATTCTGTTCATTCGATTAAAAAAAAAAAAATGTTCTCTTGTTCCTTTTTATTATTTTACACTCTATATTTTGTACGTGCAACAATATTCTTGCTCAATAAAATGTATTGTGAAAAAAAAAAGAAAAAAGGCAGGACCTGACAAAGTATTTCACAGCTCATGGTGGGGGGCACGCTTTGGCCTTTTCATCTCGGGTGCTAAAGGACATGATCCCGACACTGACTTTTTATATACTTTTTTTTTTTATTATGGAGAATGCAATGCAAGGGGTTGGGGAAAGCCAGGTAGACGAGAACACAGATGAGAGATCTCGCTACTAATGACCGATGGCATCCCAGTCTTAGTCCGTAGGGTTCAATATTGAGTTGGACCACCCTTTGCAGCTATAACAGCTTAAATTCTTCTGGGAAGGCCATCCACAAGGTTTAGGAGTGTGTCTATGGGAGTATTTGACCATTCTTCCAGAAGCTCATTTGTGAGGTCAGGCACTGAATGTGGACGAGAAGGCCTGGCTCGCAGTCTCTGCTCCAAGTCATCCCAACGGTGTTCTATCGGGTTGAGGTCAGGACTCTGTGCAGGCCAGTCAAGTTCCTACTCCCCAAACTTGCTCATCCATGTCTTTATGGACCTTGCTTTGTGCACTGGTGCACAGTCATGTTTGAACAGGAGGGGGGCATCCCCAAACTGTTCCCACAAAGTTGGGAACATGACAGTGTCCAAAATGTCTTGGTATGCTGACGCCTTAAGATTTCCCTTCAAGCCCAACCCCTAAAAAACAACCCCACATCATACTCCCCCTCCACCGAATGATTTGAACCAGTGAGCAAAGCAAGGTCCTTAAAACATGTATGAGCAAGTTTGGGGTGGAGGAATTTGACTGGCCTGACCTCAACCTGATAGAACACCTTTGGGATAATTTAGAACAGAGACTGCGAGCCAGGCCTCCTCGTCCAACATCAGTGCCTGACCTCACAAATTCACTTCTTCTGGAAGAATGGTCAAACATTCCCATAGACACACTCCTAAACCTTGTGGACAGCCTTCCCAGAAGAGTTGAAGCTGTTATAGCTACAAAGGGTGGGCCAACTCCACATTGAACCCTACGGACTAAGCCTGGGATGACATTAAAGATCATGTGCATGTAAAGGCAGGAGTCATAATACTTTTGGTAATATAGTTTGTGTTCTCATGGGTAGCCACACTTGCCCATTATAAAAGTGCCTGTGCTTTCTGCATTGTATTGCCAGTGACAATGCAGAGGTGGGCCTTATCTGGTGCTGAACCATATATGCCTATGACCAGTCTTATGGGTTTTCTGCTGGGATTGCACTCAACTGAGGGCCCTCAGCATTGTAAGTACTCTATCAGTCACCAACAGCTCTGGTCAGACAATGACTATCGTGTGTCGACAAAACCGACTCCAATCACGTGATCACTGTGACAGCCAATCACAGTGATCACATGATTGGGAAGCCCAAGACATGCCTACAGCAATTACATTTCTTAAAGGGCTAGCAGGAAAGGGTTATAGGACTACAAATATATAAGAATACAACAATGTATAGTAAATTAGATCTGAACCTTTATTTTCGCTGTAGCACAAAAAACAGCACACAGATGGTTCCCTGAAATGCCTCTACATTGAGGAGCTTCTGTAATATATATTCTCATGCCAATCCAAATGACTGGCTGAACCCAAAGCATTATCTTTGTTTCCGCTCTATTTCAGCCATCCTCCTGCGCACAACATAACCCCAATAGAAGTAAATAATATTCTAATAAGCCTTCGACATAAAATAAAAAACACGGAGCAGTAAAAATAACATTTACAAAAAGCCGCGTTCAAAATGACTTTGAACTAATAAAACGACTCAATCTGTACTGACAGCAAACCGTGCGGAGTTTCCCTTTAAGCCATGGTTTACGGCCCGGGCTGCAGTTTAATAAAACAAATATTACAGAAAAAGGGCCCATTAATTTTGTCAGTCAAATTACTTTTATTTATAGGATCAGGAAATTTGGCGTCTGGTTGAAATTAGAAAAGAGCGGCAGGTTAAGCCCACCTGAGTATTAAGTGTCAAAAATTACCCCACACATTCTTTTATTAAACCAGATGCAATATATAAAACTAAAATGTAAAAAAAAAAAAAAAAAAAAGAAAGGAAAAAACAACCCTTACCTAACCTTTTACTTATAACTCCCTCCAGAGTTTCCAGATTTGTGAATGTTTGCTGCGCAGTACAGACCCAGCAGGGACATAGAGCTAAACGCAGCAAGCAGACTTAAAAAGTGTTAGAAAACCCAGAAATTTTAAAATAGTTCATCCGGGGAATGAATCCGCTGGCAGCAGGGGTTTACCATAGAGCTGACCACAGACCAGATGGTCCCTGGCCATCTCTATGACCCTCGGAGTCCAGGAGCGACATCATGACGTCACTTCTGGCGCTGGCAGATGTGAACACTTTTTTGGCTAGCAAGCCTGAGATCAATTTTTTTTTTTTTTTTATCTCAAGCTTTCCAGCATAGAGGAGAGAGACCCCAGATCTCACTGTAAAGAGGACCTGTCATGCCGTGATCCTATTACAAGGTATGTTTACATTCCTTGTAATAGAAATATATGTGTGTATGCAATTCCGACACGCCAAAAATCACGCATTCTCAGATTCAACTATGAGATAGAAGCTATTGGCTACTGGCTATTGAATTCCCTTTTTCTAGTCCCGTCGTACGTGTTGTACCTCACCGCGTTCTAAATGATCGGAATTTGGTGTGACCATGTGTAGGCAAGACAGCTTGAGCGGAATTCCGTCGGAATGCAGTTGGGAAAACCATCAGAGCTTTTTCCAACGAGAATTCTGATGTGTACACGGCATAACTCTAAACTAATAACCTGTAAAAATTTTAAAGCGTAGCCTATGGAGATTTTTGAGAACCGTTTGCGGTCATGGAGTGGAGGAACTTGACTGGCCTGCACAGACTCCCGTCCTATAGCTGACCAAGACTGGGATGCCATTAAAGTTCATGTGCGTGTAAAGGCAGGCATATCAATACTTTTGACAATATAGTGTAAAAAAAAAAGACCATCCAGTTCAACCAATAAAGTGAAAAAAAATTATGTAATTATAATCCCAAATACACAATCCTATAGATCCAGAGGAAGGCAAAAAAACAAAAAAAAAACAAAGCATGATACAATTTGTTCCAGCAAGAGAAACAAATCCTTCCTGATCCCCCAAGAGGCAATCAGATATTCCATGGATCAACTTTACCAATAAATATTAAATATCCTGTTATATTTTGTCCATTTAGGAAAGACTCCAGGCCTTCTTTAAAACAATCTACTGAGCTGACCAGAATCCTCCCTTGAGGAAGTCTATTCCCCATTTTTACAGCTCTTACTATGAAGAAGTCTTTTCCTATTTGGAGGTTAAATCTTTTTTCCTACAGACATAAAGAGTGCCCCCCTTGTCCCCTGCGATGACCTATGGCTTGGCATGTGTGATGCCTTCCAGGTGACAAAAAAAAGAGTTTCCACACTGTCAAAAACCAATAACCCAAAAAAGTTTCCTCACCTGATTAAGAGCAAGGACGCACGAAACCACGCTGTTTGATGCCGGCTTTTGTACCGAGATAAAGATTTGAGTAGTCTGCAACCTTTTTGGGTTGTAGGTCATTTTTTTAATGTATTTTTTATTCTTTAAAAATAGTACATATTTTGTGAAAACTGGATGCATTTGATTTTTCCATCTTTTAATTCTTCCGTCAACGTCCTTGACTTTTGGCCTTCAGAACAAAGTTTTTCTCAACACGATGTCCCTCCAAAGATCACATGACTGAAAAAAAAAATCCCGGTAGCACTCGCTGCTCACCAGTTAAAATTTAACAAAAACAAACCAAACAAAAGCTCCCAGGAGGTGCGCCATCACTGCAGGGAATTCTGGGAAATCCCACGGATCTGCAGGCTCTGCACAATCTTCACATTGTTGGCATCTATAATGAACGTCGGACGGGTTTAGAACTTCCTACCCAATTAACTAATTTGTAGCTTTAGAGGGCTTAAATTATAATCACATAACTGCCGAGTAATCACAACTTGTGTTTTCCTGACTACACAAAGCAGGACGATGAATTGAACATTAGTTTGCCCCCACGTCAGTTTTCCTCCAGTCATTCTGTTACAGCTGGTAGACATCATAAAACACACACGGATGATATTGAACAGGGGGTCCCGTCATCAAAAGAAAGGTGCAATTAGCCCCAAAAGAACAAAAAAAAACAAAAAAAAAACGTAACAGAACTACGTCAGGAGTTCAAAATTGTGGGCCCGTTTCTTCAAACTTTACACGATGATATAGAGCAGACGTTTGTTAATTGTCTTCGGTCTGCAATTTCCAAGAAAGATATTCTCAATTATGACCATTTTCCAGCTGGATTAAGCTGTCACATGTTTAATATAAAGCTGAAAGGTTATTCCGGACCCATTTACCGCTTACAAATCCTGGGGCTGATTTACGATCCCGGAAAAAAAGGTGCAGTCATTGTGCAGAGCTCACTATGTGGGGTTCAGTGTATAAACGGTCCAACAGACGCAAAATGTGCAACTGAAATTCTCTATCGCAAGTGCAAAGTAAATAGGAATAAAGAAGACTTCTCCAGTCTTGCTCTAGTTATTGCAAAGTTTCAGAGTTAACGCAGATTTTTTTCAACAGAGGATATAGACCGAAAAACATAAAAAGGGAACATCACCAGGTTTGATCCATTTGTTGAAAATGAGAACCTAAGAGTTTGTGCAGTATATTATAACTCCGCTCCGGCCAAAACTTTTTTTTTTCCCACTTTGGATGGATTGGCAAGGCAAGGGCTAAAGCAACCATTCTTAACCAGGATTCCATGGAATTCTAGGGTTCCTCCAAGTGGCTCCTCCAAGTGGCTCCTCCAAGTGGCTCCTCCAGTGGCTCCTCCAGTGGCTCCTCCAGTGGCTCCTCCAGTGGTTCCTCAAGTGGTTCCTCCAGTGGTTCCCCCAGTGGTTCCTCAAGTGGTTCCTCAAGTGGTTCCTCAAGGTTCTTTGAGCTGTGGCTGATCTATCTTCCAGCTGAAGGTGCCTATATAATTCCAGGTCAAATACCACTCAACAGATTTTTTTTTTTTAGCCTTCTGTATGGGTGGCATTCTAAAAAGTACTGTACTGATTTTTTTCTCACTAACTGCTGTAAGAGGCATTTGTTTCCCCACTAGCCCATGATGAATAATGATTTATTTTTATTTAAAAAATTTTTAGAAGGGGTTCCATGACTTAAATAATATTTCAAGCTTTCCTTTGGGTTAAGAGGGGGAGAAAGACTGGGTCCCTGTTAAGTTTTTTTTTAATTTTGCACTTTAAAGAAATTATAAACCCTTTATGTGGATGCCATTTTTTTTGTTTGTTTTTTAATCTTTATTTATACATACATATAAGAAAAATCGAAAGGGAACTCGCGCTCAGAGAACAGAACTAGCAGCTGGCACATCAATTGACATAAGTTGAGAAATGCATGAATATGAACACAAGTTGAAGTGCTAAAATAAAGTCACAATAAATAAAAATATTGAAAGTGAATACAAAAATAGTGTAAACTAAAAGTGACAGTCCCAAGTAAAGTCCTCTATAAAACAGTCTTCGCATGTTCTGAAATCAATAATTCTCCAAATATGAAAGAAACCTTTCATAAGCGCTAATCAAATATACCGGGCCCAGACAAGCAGATTCCTGGTAGCAATGTGCGCGATGATGTCATGAGCATAAGCTCCACCCTATGCGTTTGGTTATGTCTGACGTTATCTGTGGCTTTTTTGATTAACGCTCGTCTTTTTAACATTGTGAGTTTTTAACATTTTCTTTAAATAAATGGAGGTTTTAGATTTAACACTATGAGGCCTTGTTTGAATTCTCTTCACTATATTGGCTGAGTGGCATGTGCCTGAGGTTGTGACCTCTAGGAATAAATAATTGGAGCAGGATGAAGATGTGCATAACATCCCGGGTGGTCACCCTTTGAAATACATGCCTTGTTGACTCTTTGCGGTGTGTAAAAGAGTCCACTTGCTCTGGTAAGCCTGTATATTGGACACACGGTGGTGGCTCATAAGGAGTCTAACGTTTGGAGAATTATTGATTTCAGAACATGAGAAGACTCTTAGGAGAGGACTTTACTTGGGACTGTCACTTTTAATTAACACAATTTTTGGATTCACTTTCAATTTTTTTTTTATTCATTGTCACTTTTTTTTAGCGCTGCACTTGTGTTCATATTTATACATATAAGAAAAGCATAGAAGTATATCAATAGGTACAGAAGACTTAAATAGACAGCCAGTATCAAAAAGAAAAGAACAATTATCAAAAAAAAACAATTATCTCAGTGGTGGCTAATCTCCCCAAAGGTCTCTTGCAAATATCAACTCCACACAAACATATATAGGACAATCCAGTAACTGTGAACAATGAAGGCCAGGCTAGGGCCTAATACCGGAGACTAATAGGGTCCAAGAAGCTGAGAAAAGCTAAAGATAGTATCCAAGAATCAGGGATTAGGAAGGAATGAAGGGATGCCATTGGTTTAAATCCACTACCAAAAAAAAAAATGAACTTACCGGTAAATGAGAGACTGCCTACCCAACCTTTCAACACTACTGACACTTCCTGCCAGCTCTATGGTACCTAGCCTTACATTAGATCAAATAGCAAGGACAGCCATAGCCTAGGGTCCCCTCATAGCCATGTAGTTAGAAGCAGTGCCTTAATATATATTATGTCTTACGTTACTGTGAATGCAGATTAATTTGAATGGGCTATCAATGTGCCTCAACAGACCTAGAAATCAGACTTTTTTTTTTTTTTTTTATTTAACGCAGCACAGCACAACTCATGGTAGCACATTGCTGTGCGATGTGGCATTGATTTAGTGCTTTGGGATGCCATTGAAAAATGCTGGTTGCCTACCTGACATGCCGATGCGTTAACTACACTGCTTTCTGATTTATTGACCTAGAATGATTACACACATAAGAGACTTTGACTCTTCGTGGACTTTGCTAGATACTTGTTTTGGGTCTGAGAGATAGCGCGTGTTAAATCTAAAAGCCAGGCAACTAGCTTTTTCAGAAGAAGGGGACCAATGGCATCCCCCATAATAATCTTAATTACAGATTTACTAAAATATATTGAGAAATGATGATCAGCAAAAACACAAGTTACAAATAGCATGTTGTAGACAAACAAGGCTGTTAAGGCCACAAATGGGGGATGTTGCAATGCCTCCTCCACTGTTTGAGGTCACCACTTGGCAATTAAGTTTTGGGCGGACTATAACTAAAACTAACTACAATACCAGAAAAGAATAGTGATATCAGGTACGGAACTGAAAGAAAAAAAATCATCAGTAGAATGAGTAGATGGCCCCATTTTTATTAAAGGCCCGTGATACCATGGGGGGTGACCACAGACATATGCAGTGATTGCAGAGGCGTGATGGGTCATGTGAAATGGGACGCACGAGAAACTCACAACACTTAGAACACACCATACCTTCGCCTGTTTTCCCTGAAGGGTACAAGGTGACGTCTGTCGGCAAAGGCCAACTGCTGGCTTTGTCATCTGAGATCTCGTATGTCTGTCTTTCCGTCGGCTGCAGGTGCCAGTTTAGGCCAAAGAGGTTCATGGCTGTGGTGAGCAATGAAGAAGAATCATTTGTATGCTCGGGCGGGACATCAATTAGTGTCATTAATTATGCAGAAAAAAATAAAAAATAACTCATTGCAACCACTTTGGTCAATCATATACATGCGCTTGTCTTAAAAAAAAGAAAAAACAAAGTAGCCATTTTTTTTTTGGTGCTTGCGGTACAGGTAGCTATCTTCGAACATTGAAAAATCTATTTTCAGCCTACTGGGCGACCAGGACCTTGTGACATCACAAGAGAAATTAGACAAGCTGCCATCATTAGAATAAGGGTGCTCTGTACATACAAAACCATATTGGTTAAAAAAAAAAAAAAGCCATTAAAATAAAAAATGTTTAACCCTTCCATGCCTATTTCTGACATTTGTTGCTTACAAGTTAAAAATCAGTATTTTTTGCTAGAAAATTACTTAGAACCCCCAAACATATATCTATATATATATATATATATATATATATATATATATATATATATATATATATATATATATATTTATATTATATATACATACATTTTTTATATTTTTAGATTGTAAGCTCTAACGAGCAGGGCCCTCAGATTCCTCTTGTACCAAATTGTAATGTAACTGTAATGTCTGCCCTCATGTTGTAAATATTATATATATATATACACACACACATACATATATATATATATGTATATACATATACACACACACACACATACATATATATATATATATATATATATATATACACACACACACACACACACACACATATACATACACACACATACATTATGTGTGTGTGTGTGTGTGTTTGTGTGTGTGTGTTTTTTAAGCAGAGACCCTATAGAATAAAATGGTGATCATTGCAATATTTTATGTCACACGGTATTTGCACAGCAGTCTTTCAAACGCATTTTTTTTTGGGCAATGAATGAAAAAACTAAAAACAGTGAAGTTAGCACAATTTTTTTTGCATAATGTGAAAGATGATGTTACGCCGAGTAAATGGATACCGAACATGTCATGCTTTGAAATTTCCATACTCGTGGAAAGGCGACTAACGACGGTACCTAAAAAACTCCATAGGTGACGCTTTAAAAAAAATAAAGGTTACCAGGTTAGAGTTACAGAGGAGGTCTTTTGCTAAAATTATTGCTCTCACCCTGACAATGGTGGCGATACCTCACATGTGTGATATGAACTCCGTTTACATTTGCTAGCGCGACTTACGTATGCATTTTCTTTGTTGCGTGAGCACGTGGGGACAGAGGCACTTACATTTTTTTTTAAATAATATTTTTCTTTTTTTTTACTTTGTCCCTTTAAAAAAATAATAATCTGATCGCTTTTATTGCTGTCAAAAGGAATGTAAACATCCCTTGTGACATTAATAGGTGGCAAAAGGTACTCTTTATGGAGGGATCGGGGGTCTAAAAAAAAAAAACAAATCCATTCTTTGCACTTAAAAGTATTCAGATCGCCAAAATTGGCGATTCTGAATACTGTCAATTTTAAAAAAATCGGAGCTATTGACAGCCGAGTGAACCGGAAGTGACGTTGCTTCTGGGATTTTATATCGGAGACCCGATCAGATCCAAATCCGGCTTTGTTCGGGTCTCGGCCTAGCCAGCGGACGTGATGGCTGGTGGCTCGGGTCTCCCGGTATAACCCCTTCAAGCCATGAACGCAAATTTGCCCGCTCTAAATAACGGTATTGTGGTGATGCCTGGTGCCTGGCTTCACCCGGTATAACCCCTTCAAGCCATGAATGCAAATTTGTGCACGGTCTGCGTGAAGGGGTTAATCCATCAACCTATGGGTAATAGGTCTGGTACACTTTGGTTTCTTTTTGGTTTGGCTGGTTAGTTCAGCTGAGTAATGTGGTGCCAATAACCCCAAGGTCGTGGCTTCATGTTTAACCCAAAAACAAGCACAGCAAACCCCTCCTCCCCCCCAACAGGGTCCCAGAGAGACAAACTATTTGGTGACCTGAATTTATAAAAATGGAACAATCAGTTGGACAGACTATTTAAGGTAGGATTCAAAAAAAAAAAAAAAAAAAAATCACGAATGTATCGGAAACGCTCAATTCCCCAAAACTTCCAAATTCAACATCCAAAACTACAAAAATAAAAATGAGCAAAAATATTTTGCTATATTCTGAAAAAAATAAAAAAAGTCAAATAGTTTTTTTATTTTCTTTATATTTCATAAATAGTGTAAAAAGAGTAAAAAAAAAAAAAAAAAAAAAAAAATTCTAAAAGCTTTTGAATCACTTTTTAATCAATGAAATGATTTTAAAAAGTTTTTCTTTACTTAAATGCTTAAAGCAATCTGCATTTTATTTATTTTACCCAGTGTTTGCAGGCTGAAATCTTTAAAAGTTAATTTTTTTTTTTTTGTTAATCTGTAGTTCATCCAGGGTCACAATGTGTTCACACCAGTGTCATCTTACAACACAAGCATTGTCCTGCTGCTTGGTGGACCGAGCACTGTTATTCTAACCCAGAACTCTACTTAAGTCCTGGGCAGACAGGGTGCCCCGCTTGTTCCATCCATCCAGGTCACACAGCAGAGTGCCCCGCACCCCCCGGCACTCCATCATCCCTAGAGGATGCCAGTGGTTAACACATGTTGCTCCACCTGTGCAGTGCCAGGCAACGTATGACTGATCGGACAGCTGCCATGAAGTATGCAGGTGTTGGAATCCATCATACCCAACTGTGATCTCTATTAATATTTTACTATGGATTTGTATTGATTACGGAGACAACATTCAAGTCCCCGACCTTTGTGAATCAGGTGGAAAGAATGCAATTAAGTTTGACAGCAGCAGAAATGGATGAGAAAAGGCATACATAACGACATCAGATTGACATGAATGGTGTTCAAATACAGAAACTGTAGTAACCCCGGGTAAAAATCAGATTTCGCTTTATGAATGCTAAAGCCAACTCAAAAGAGCAACCACAGCTATCTTTTTTTTTTTTTTTAAACAAACAAAATGTTCCTTTATTGAAACGTTGGCATGGTACAGAAACCAACAGCTCATAGTGGAATTAAGGTAGAACACACACACCGACAGTAGCAATAACACAATATCCATTTGGAAAGAACATAAGTTACCCAAGTCTTCATAGACACCGGAACAATGCCCTCACACAGGGTCATGCCACACATCAAACAAGATAGAGCACCACTGCCACCCCCCAGTAACCAGTTGAAGAAATACTCCACTGCTAGGCCTTCCATGGCTGCCCTACCCTATGGAACTTCCAAGGGCAATTCCTAATAATGTAAGTTAAAGCGGAGGTCCACCCTAAAATGGACCTTCCGCTCATCGGAATCCTCCCCCCCTCCGGCGCCACAATTGCCACCTATCAGGGGGGAGGGGGGTGCAGTTACCTGGATAATCCAGGTAACTGCACCCACTTCCGGGATAGCTCTCTGCGGAAAGGGGCGTAGATTACGCCCCTTTCCGCAAGTGCCCGCCCCTTTCCGCAAGTGCCCCGCTGCCTGCTGGGAAAACACACAGATCCCAGAGGCAGCGGGGACCGTCCTTATTGCGCAGCGTGGCTCACGCATGCGCAGTAGG
Organism: Lithobates pipiens; assembly: GCF_037356315.1. NCBI lineage: Eukaryota > Metazoa > Chordata > Amphibia > Anura > Ranidae > Lithobates > Lithobates pipiens. Next base: position 27,689,390 of record NW_027507785.1, read on the forward strand.
GAACCGGGAAATGAAGCCGAAAGGCTCCATTTCCTGATTCCCATACCCAAGATGGCGGTGGCAGCACCCGAGAAGCGATCTACAGATCGGCTTCGGGTGCCGACATCGCGGGCGCGCTGGACAGGTAAGTGTCACTATTTTAAAAGTCAGCAGCTGCAGTATTTGTAGCTGCTGGCTTTTTAAAAAAAATAAAAAAAAAAAAAAAAATAAAAAAATAAAAACGCGGACTCCCGGCGGACTCCCGCTTTAACTTGTACATAGGAAGAACAGAATTGATATGCTATGTACACACAATAAGATTTTCCGACAACAAAACCGTGGATTTTTTTTTTCCGAAGGATGTTGGCTCAATCTTGTCTTGCATACACACGGTCACACAAATGTTGTCAGAAATTCAGAATGTCAAGAACGCAGTGACGTACATCACGTACGAAGAGCCGAGAAAAACGAAGTTCAATAGCCAGTGCGGACCTTCTGCTTGGATTCCGAGCATGCGTGGACTGTTGTGCGTCGGAATTGTGTACACACACTCTGAATTTCCCAAAACAAGTTTTGTTGCCGGAAAATTTGGGAACCTGCTCTCAAACATTTGTTGGCGAAAATTCTGACAACAAAAGTTCTATGGAGTATACACAGGGTTGGACTTTCCAACACAAGCTCACATCCAACATTTGTTGTCGGAAAATCCTATTGTGTGTACGGCCCAATAGGTTTTCCCACAAAACCTTTGGGAGAAAGGGGAATGAGCATTCCATTCAATTAGAATTTCTCTCTTAGCATAATATAACAAATATATGATAAAAAGTTTAGTGCATCTGGACCATTGTTCATCATCTGAGATACCCAACAATGCCAGGGTAGGGGAAACCAGGAGAGTCAGCTGAAGACAGAAGTTAATAACCTTGGAACACTTCCATCCAAAACCGTACCACCCTTGGGCAACGCCAGAACATATGTAAGTATGTGCCAACACCAGATGGAAAACAGGGGCAATTTTTTGAAACTATTGATGCTCCCCCACTGAAACCACTGCCTGTGGAAGGGAATTCCACATCCTTGCCGCTCTTACAGTACAGAATCCTCTACGCAGTTTAAGGTTAAACCTCTTTTCTTCTCATTTGAATGAGTAGCCACTTGTCTTATTACACTCCCATTCGCAGAAAAGTTTTATCCCTATTGTGGGGTCACCAGTACGGTATTTGTAAATTGAAATCAAATCCCTTGTGAAGCGTCTCTTCTCCAGATAGAATAAGTTCAGTGCTCGCAACCTTTCCTCATAATTAATATCTTCCAGACCCTTTATTAGCTTTGTTGCCCTTCTCTCTACTTGCTCCATTTCCAGTACATCCTTCCTGAGGACTAGGGCCCAGAACTGGACAGCATACTCCAGGTGCGACTGGACCAGAGTCTTGTAGAGCGGGAGAATTATCACTTTATCTCTTGAGTCAATCCCCTTTTTAATGCATGCCAATATTCTGTTTGCTATGTTTGGGAGTATAGTACACCCTATGCCAGAATTTTGTTTGGTTCAATTTGTCCCTCGATGAAACCATTAATTTTGTGCTGTCTCCAAAACAGTCCTCCTTTGACGAGGTCAACCCTGGCTATCCTTAATACACATCCACATTAAAATGAACCTGTGTTTTGCATTTGCAGGCCAAAGTAAATGGTTCAATAAAAAAAAAAAAACTGACTGTAATTTGTACTGTAATTACTTGTCCAGAAATATCTCCAGTCATCTGCCAAAAGCCAATGAAGGGGGATTTGCAAGCCCTCTGAAACAAGTTGGAATACATATCTTACTTGTGAAAATATATAACTGAACCATTAATGGACTTGATCTGGAGCTGTGTGGCGCTCTCACCCTGATTTCATACTCTCCAGACTGCTCTGAGGATCCCTAAGGCTAGGTTCACACCTAGATGGTACAACCAAGCACATACGTTAGCAGATGCATGAGGTTGCTATTACCAATCAATGGCTCTGCCATGCATCTGCTATAGGGCAGCATATGCCTGTGTGGGTTGGGAAAGCATGCAATGTGTGTATGTTCCCAACAAAGGAGTGAACCTAGCCTTAGAACAGAGAGCAGCCGCAGGGCGGTATTACAACATAATGACCCCAAGCACACCTCCAAGACAACCACTGCCTTGCTAAAGAAGCCAAGGGTAAAGGTGATGGACTGGCCAAGAATGTTACAGACCTAAATCCTATTGAGCAACTGTGAGGTATCCTCAAACGGAAGGTGGAGGAGCGCAAGGTCTCTAACATCCACCAGCTCTGTGATGTGGTCATGGAGGAGTGGAAGAGGACTACAGTGGCAACCTGTGAAGCTCTGGTGAACTCCATGCCCAAGAGGGTTAAGGCAGTGCTGGAAAATAATGGTGGCCACACAAAATATTGACACTTTGGGCACAATTTGGACATTTTCAATTAAGGGGAGCACTCGCTTTTTTGTTGCCAGTGGTGTTGAGTTGTTTTGAAGGGACAGCAAATGTACACTGTTATACAAGCTGTACACTCACTACTTTACATTGTAGCAAAGTGTCATTTCTTCAGTGTTGTCAAATGAAAAGACAGAATCAAATGTTTATAAAAAAAGTCAGGGGGTGTACTCACTTTTGTGAGATACTGTACATTGGTCCAAGGTACACCAGTGTAACTATACTTCAACGCAGGTGGCCATCACTTTTGCCATACAGCATGTGGAGATTGAATAATACAGTATGACAATAACCCAATACCAGTGCTTGTCAACCTTTGAGCTAAGGGGAGCCTCAAATGCGCACCTAACATCACCAAAGGGCCACACATAATGTTCAATATATGTAGCGCTTGAGAGAACGGTCAGAGACTGCAGACCTAATAGATGGAGATGAGGGTCAGAGAGTGTGGACAGGATAAATTGTTGGCTGGGGAGATGCTGCAGAAGACAACATGAAACTGGGAACATGTTATACGGGGCTGGTAGAGATAAATACTATTATCCTAATCGCTGTTATCACTACAGACTGCTGAGGTCCGAGGGCTGCATATCATATACTGAAGGGCCACAGGTTGGGCACCAGGGCCCCATACAATACAGTTAAAATGTTGACGGGGCGAGGAAGGGACTTGCTTACTTGGGGCCTCTGCACCAATACACTCTTGTGATTTCAAATTTAACCTGCACTAAGCAAACATTGTGCCAATGATGAAAGAGTTAATGAGCTGACCTACGAAGTGTAAAAACAAAACCCAAACGACGGCTAGACCAGGCGAAGCTCACAAATACCTTTAGCTCTCGTACAGAAAAAGTAATTTGTAATGCAATCTCGTTTTGTGGTCGGAGCACTGAGAGGTAACTGCTTTGTGTTAAATAGATAAATACATCAGTGTGAATAATATGCTCTCTGACTAACCATCAGTCTCGCAAATGAACAAAGCGCTCCCAAGAACAAACACCGGCCTTAAACGTAATTGAACGGCAAAGATCAAGTAACGGCGGAGAGACAGGTGGCGTGAACGGCGCACAACGCGGGCAGATAATTACAATATGGATATCGGTGGACGGCATTTCTTTCAAGAATGAGAAATGCGCTTATTGAACGATTCGCCTGCATGGGTAATCGCAAATGATGCAGATACAAGGCGAAGCTCTAAGTTGCGGGCTCAGACAAAGAGTTTTCCTGGAAAACATCTCATTCAGGATTGAAATTTGGACAAAAATACACATTATTAGAGGAGAGTGCAGAGGAGAAGAGTTAAAACGATGGAAGTTTTGCTACAAAACATGCTGTATATCAAATGGTTTAACTGGGCGATTCAGCCCCTGCCTAGGCCTGCATATCTGAAAATGGGAGCTGCCATCTTGAATTGTTTAGGACGAGGGGGAAATATATCACATTTGCATTCAACGGCCTTCCTGATGCAAATAAATGGCTCTAAAGATGAAGTGCCCCACCACAAGTTAAATATCCAGATATAAATTTTACTCCAATGTAAAATCAGATGGAAGATTATAAAAACAAAGCCATCACATTTTGGGGGGCCATAATAAACCCACTTCATCAGGGCTGAAAGCAAAAAGTTGTTGTAGACCTCAGACATTAAATATGAGGAAAGCATATCCCTCTATAGCAGGGATATGCATTTAGCGGACCTCCAGCTGTTGCAAAACTACAAGTCCCATCATGCCTCTGCCTGTCATGTTTGTGGCTGTCAGAGTCTTGCTATGCCTCATGGGACTTGTAGTTCTGCAACAGTTGGAGGTCCGCTAATTGTATATCCCTGCTCTATAGTGTATACTTGTCCCACTTAAAGTGAAATTAAAGACTTTCCTAAAAAAAAAAAAAACATGTCATACTCGCCAGCTCTGTGCATTTGGTTTTGCACAAAGCAGCCTCGATCCCCCTCTTCTTGGGTCCCTTGCCGGCGCTCTTGGCCCCTCCCTCCTGCAGAGTGCAACCACAGCAAGCAGCTTGCTATGGGGGCACCTAAGCAGGCTTGTTCCCGAGCTGCGGCTGTGTGTCCATTCACACACACAGCCGTGGCCCGGTCCTGTCCCCTCTCCTTCCTCATTGGCTCACTGGCTGTGATCAATAGCAGTGGGAGTCAACGAGGAGGGAGAGTCCACGGAGAGCAGAGTCTCTCGTGCAACATTGCTGGATGGAAATGGGACTCCGGTAAGTATTAGAGACATACAGTGGAACCTTGGATTACTAGCATAATCCGTTCCAGGAGAATGCTTGAAATCCAAAGCACTTGCATATCAAAGCGAGTTTCTCCATAGAAGTCAATGGAAACGAAGATGATTTGTTCCACATTGACTGCTATTGCATGCAATACCGCATGTGACCAGAAGTGGGGGGGGGGCATTGAAGAGCCTCGGAAATACTCCGGGACAGCTCGGATGAACTCCGATAGCCTCGGCAAGGATAAGGAAGGGCGTATGGCTCCGAACCGTTCCGAGTGTCACCGGTGCCCCCGCACCTCTGGCCAAATGCGGTACTGCACACCCCATTAGCTTGAATTCTGCTCGTTTTGCGAGACAACACTCGCAAACCGAGTCAGAATTGAAAAAAAAAAAAAGTTACTAGTCTTTCAAAACGCTCGTTAACCAAGGTTCCACTGTACAGTGAAAAGTCTGGATGGTTGCACTCCCATAAAATCACCTTTACTGGTCTATAATAGAAAAACGACAATCCATAAAGCAATGGAGGGTACAAATACAGCACAGCCAAAGCATTTCACACCTTGTCCAGGAACACCAGGAGGAGAAAGCGTTTCCCAGAGGCATCCTGAGATATTACTACAGGCCTGTGTGACTCTGTAGTGGGGTCAACATTGGGAGGTGAGCAGGCATTCCAGCTAGAGGTGGTGATGACTGAAGTCACTAGATATCAACGAACTGTCATTCAACAGTTGCATTATGGTGGAATTTTGTCAATATTTAGACTTGTTTCATGAGTTTGCTATTTGCGCTTCCCCATGGACGTCACGTATGACGAAACGCATCTGGGGGAAGGCATGTAGTGACCAGGAGGACGGGCTCTGTTTGTGCCGTTCGGCCGGCAACCTTTTTTAACGCGTACCAATTTCATCATAGATTGAAGTGCAATACCTCATTTTAATAAATATATATTTAGGCAATATTACACTATGGTTAGTCTTCATGATTTGATTTGATCGATCGAAACTTTTGCAGTGCAGCTTTTTTATTCGAAGTTATCCCTTGTGGGTATCCCACTTTATGCTGCTGCTGGTTTAGGGGGTATATGTATTTAATTGAGCACAATTTGTATCCCCTTTTTCCACACTATATTTATCATATTATGTTTATTACCTATTGAGAGTCACAAGTGGATACTCTCTCTTAGGTGGGTAGTAATCACATCAAACCTATTAGTAGGCTGTTATATTGATTTTTTTTTCACAACCACATTGTTTATTGCACTGATTATATATATTTTTTCACTATTTAGGTAAAGTTTTAATATGAATTTAAGAGCATTAAGTGTTATTTCTTTTTGCTGCTTCCTTTGGACAAGTTTTCTTGACACCAAGAGAAAAATGGTGACGGGGGACAAATTTTTCCCAAAAAGTCCAAGATGGCGACCTTTTCCCTTGCCTTGGAAGTTGGAATGGCCAATCTCCATCACAGACAGTCTCTCACCCCCAAGACTCCTCTATAATGCAGCCCATAGTGTTTATTCATAATACAGTCTGATGTAGCGCTGAGCGAGTTGGCAGGATTCTCTGGGAAAGAAGATGAATCTGCGGATACAGTCTCCGGTTTCTGAGAGGGTGATGATATTGGCAGAGAAAGGTCATGCTGGGAGGTAACACAAGTGACAGAGACAGATGGCCCAAGTCTTGGATCACTGGTCCACAGTGTGTGGGGTTCCCGGGATCACTTACTGCAATGATGACTTATTCAGAGTCCCTACATCTCAATGCACAATTCTCACGCAGGAATCTTCTTTGTTCCAATTTCAAATTTGGAACAAAGGACATTGTAATTCGTGCACGAGCAACATTGCAGTTGAGTACTTTTTCTTTTTTTTTTTTGGACTTTGTTACATTTTCAGGACAAGCTTTTTGGAGGTCAACCAACTTCCTTCTAAGTCCAGGCAGTACACATACATAAAGGCTAAACCATTGTTTATCAGTACTGCTTGGACCTCAGAAGAAGGTGGTAGAAGCCCGTAACTTTGTCCTAAAAATAAAAATTTGGTGAAAAAAATACTGCATTCTGATAACTGTGGGAATACAAAGGTTACCATTCCATAATTTATGTAAAAACAAAATAATGGTTTTGGCTTTAGATATGCTTAAAGTGTTTGACATATTAAAGAAAGTCATACGCTTGGGCAGGCACACACATCTATATACAGTAATAAAGTGTGTGTGTGTGTGTGTATATATCCCCAAAGAGTCCCCCACTTACATCAGGGTCCCCAGAGAGCCCCCCTTTACATCAGGGTCCCCAGAGAGCCCTCACTTACATCAGGGACCCCAGAGAGCCCCCCACTTGCATCAGGTTTTCCAGAGAGCCCCCCTTACATTAGGGTCCCCAGAGAGCCCCCCACTTACATCAGGGTCTCCATTAAGTTTCCTCTCCCCTTGGGGACCCTTGCAGAGACTCAGGGATATGGGTCCCAGATTCAGGGCTATAGCCCCAAAAGCCACCCCCTAGCAACGCCACTGACTCCAAGTAATGGGGCAGTGGAGGGGGGGGATGTTCTGTAGTCCTCTTCTAGGGAAACAACACTGCTTCTCAATACACAAGTATGCTTAGTGAGCATTGTCACTCTCTAGGACAAAGTGTGTTACTGGCAGGATCAACAGGTGAACATAAAGCCTGAAAAAACGATTGCAACCAACACATCAAAGGATTGGTAAGCTACAATATATCACATTGTATTCTTGGGTTTAAATGTACTTTATTAACGATTATAATCCTGATGTCTCATTAAATTTATATTTAATGGGGACTAAGGAGCCATCTCATGGACAGGGAGATGTTGTAAAGCAGTAGTGGTCAACTTATGAGGTAGAAGGGGTCTTAACGTGGCATAATATGAAATGTTACAGAAGACTGTCAGAAACTACAGACATTCTTCAGCAAATGATCAGAGACTGCAGACATACTACAGATGATGGTCAGAGACTGCAGACATAGTAAAGGAGATGGTCAGAGACTGCAGACATAGTAAAGGAGATGGTCAGAGACTGCAGACATACGTCAAGATATAGTCAGAGGCGTCGAACACACTAGAGCAAATTGTCAGTGACCTCAGACATACTACAGGAGATGGTCAGAGACCACAGACATACTACAGAAGATAGTCAGACCCTGCAGACATAATAGAGGAGATGATCAGAGACTGCAGGCATACTATAGAACACGGTTTCTCAACTCCAGTCCTCAAGGTGCCCCAACAAGCATTGTTTTCAGGATTTCCCTTAGATGAAATTGCTGTGATAATTACTAAGGCAGTGAAACGGCTCAAATCACCTGTGCAAAAGAATGGAAAGCCTGAAAAAATGACCTGTTGGGGCACCTTGAGGACTGGGGTAGAGAAACACTGCCATAGAAGATGGTCAGAGACTGAATACATACTACAGGAGATGGTCATAGACTGCAAACATAAAAGAGGAGATGGGTCAGAGACTGCAGGCATACTACAGGAGATGGTGACAGCCTAGAGAGGATGGTCAGAGACTGCAAGGCAATGTTCCCTAGGAAGTGTATTTGCTTCTAGGTGAATGGTTTTCACATGGCAAGCATATTTTTTAAATTCACGACTCCATTTGTATTTAAAGCAACATCCAGTTTAGAAGTCATTGTACAATGCTTACTACCTTGGTGCCAATTCCTCACCTGTACAAGGTTTCATGCACAAAAAAAAAAATATATGTTCCATGAACACCAATAACCATTACTGAGAAAAAAAATGGCACCTTTGCCAAATAAATACCCAGTTCTGTATACAGAATTCTAATCCTATACGCAGCTTTTTCTAACATTTATCTGTTGCAGTGATGGCTTTACTAAAAAAAGTTCCTCCAATTAAAAACAAAGAAAAAAAAAAAAAAAATAACTATAACACCACTATACAATTTTAAAGTGGCAAAATAAATAAACTTTGAAAAAAAAAAAGAAAAACCAAATTGAACACAGTTATTTTTTAATCATACATACAGTCTTTTATTGAATGTATTTTATTTTTAGCAAGTACACTGATTGTTCATATTCTTTGCTATACTTCAAGGTTATGCTGAAAGTTTTAGCCAACTATACACTTGTTAAAACTTGCGTTTTTTTTTCTTCTTCTACTATAAGTTTTTTTTTATACTTGCTGTTTTTATATTTTATGTTGCACGAAACTTTGAAAACTAGGAGAAACTTTATTCTTCTACCATAAAGGAAATCTTGATGAAAAAAAAAAAAAAAATGCCACCAGTCATGGCCGTTTAATCTAGATCTAATAAAAACCACAGCACATAGTGACAACCTCTCTCTTATTTCCTTGGATCTATACGAGTCAGTTCCCTTTAAGGAAAAGATTTGTCACCAATTACAAACAACACCTACAGGAGGAAGAATCAAAATCAAGAACTTAAAGGGCGCTAAAGATGACAAAGGATGTGCAGAGACAGTAATTCACAAGGTCGAGATAATGGCAGCCTCCTGGGACACGATGATAAAATAAAGGGAGTTTAGCCAACAGAGAGATGATCATGATAAATTGGCTTCAGGTAGAAACAGACAAGAACGGCTCGGTGGAGGACAAGAGACCCCCCAACCACATTTCTGACCAGTCAGCAAAAACTCTGGGAAAAAAAAAAAAAAAAGACCACACTGCTGTTCTGGCATTGTCTTGCCTTTCCCAGGCCTCAAGTGAGGTTAATAAACAGCCAAACTAATTAATTACAGAGTGTGAAATTAAAGGCTTTCCAAAGAGGCTCAGATAGGGCAACATCTGCTGTGAATTATGTGCTGACGGCTTAACAAGGGAGGGCGCCGGTGTGAAGAACTCCATGAAAAACAGAAAGTTTGGTTATGGACGGACACGTGCATAGAATACCGAGCTGAAAGGTGACCTACGTGGTACCAACCATACAGAATTTTGCTGTCTTAAAAATGGAAGGGTAAATTTAGTCTGTAAAGTCCCTGACAAAAAAAAAAAGCTGTTGGTAGCCTCTGGATACGAGGCAATAACAATGCCACTATCACTTTAGGCTGGACTCACTCTTTGCAGTAACAAGGACGTTCCCGTAATGCACCCAACGTGTTGCAATGTCATTCATTTGCAATGGCTCCCCAGTGGACACTGGAAATGCAGATGGTCAGAGTTTGCAGAAATACTATAGGACAGGGGGTCTTTAAACTTAACAAAAGGGCCAGTTTACGGTCATTCAAATTTTAGGGGGGCCAGATTGTGCCCAGTGGCAGTAACAATACAATATCTTTAGCATTAGAACAAGGAGTAGTGGTCCATTGTTGGTGTCAGTGGGAGAAATAGTCCCCAATTGTTGGCGTCAGTGGAAGGAATTGCGTCCTGTTGTTGGTGTCAGTGAGAGGAATAATAAAGGCAAAATGGCTGCAATTTGGAGACCACTGCTATAGGAGATCACCATAATGCACAAAAATACTACAGTAGATGGTCAGAGGCTGCAGACATATTATAGGAGATGGTTAGAGACTGCAGGCCTACTACAGAAGATAGCAAAAAAATGGAAAACATACAAGAAACAGTCAGAGTGCAGACACACTAGAGGAGATGGTCAGAGACTACAGACACGCTAGAGGGGATGTCCAAAGACTATAGACACACTAGAGGAGATGGCCAGAGACTGCAGACACGCTAGAGGAGGTGGTCAGAGACTGCAGACACGCTAGAGGAGATGGTCGGAGACTGCAGACACGCTAGAGGAGATGGTTGGAGACTGCAGACACGCTAGAGGAGATGGTCGGAGACTGCAGACACGCTAGAGGAGATGGTCGGAGACTGCAGACACGCTAGAGGAGATGGTCGGAGACTGCAGACATACTAGAGGAGATGGTCGGAGACTGCAGACATACTAGAGGAGATGGTCATAGACTGCAGACATACTAGAGGAGATGGTCGGAGACTGCAGACATACTAGAGGAGATGGTCGGAGACTGCAGACATACTAGAGGAGATGGTCGGAGACTGCAGACATACTAGAGGAGATGGTCGGAGACTGCAGACATGCTAGAGGAGATGGTCGGAGACTGCAGACATGCTAGAGGAGATGGTCGGAGACTGCAGACATACTAGAGGAGATGGTCATAGACTGCAGACATACTAGAGGAGATGGTCATAGACTGCAGACATACTAGAGGAGATGGTCGGAGACTGCAGACATACTAGAGGAGATGGTCGGAGACTGCAGACATACTAGAGGAGATGGTCGGAGACTGCAGACATGCTAGAGGAGATGGTCGGAGACTGCAGACATGCTAGAGGAGATGGTCGGAGACTGCAGACATGCTAGAGGAGATGGTCGGAGACTGCAGACATACTAGAGGAGATGGTCATAGACTGCAGACATACTAGAGGAGATGGTCGGAGACTGCAGACATACTAGAGGAGATGGTCGGAGACTGCAGACATACTAGAGGAGATGGTCGGAGACTGCAGACATGCTAGAGGAGATGGTCGGAGACTGCAGACATGCTAGAGGAGATGGTCGGAGACTGCAGACATGCTAGAGGAGATGGTCGGAGACTGCAGACATACTAGAGGAGATGGTCGGAGACTGCAGACACACTAGAGGAGATAGTTTAAAACAGTGGACATGCTTCTAGAGTTCACTACTTTTATAGCCCCTTTATGCTCTCCCTTTGGCACTATTGACTTCTGGGGTCTGAGGGCCACACAAGTAGTACAACCTATAATCAGCTTAATTGTGCTGCATAAAGTGTTCGATGACTGGGCGTCTCTTTCCCCACCATTCCAGTATTCTAAGGCTCGTGTTCCAAACACCCAGTGCTTCTTTACAAGACGGGTTTGCTTTTTTGCCTCATTGCATTTTTCTTATTATTTCCGTCTGTTTTTGGAGGAAAACTCTGAGCTGCACTTGATAAACCCCCCACAGTTCAGAGGGTGAATTTCATCATCTGTGCTCGTCTCTCATTCTCATCACAAGTCCAGGAATGATCTATTGCTTGTCTCATCTTTATCTTCAATTTACTTGTGGTTTTAGCTCCTTTTTTTTTCCTGTGTGTTTTTTCTTTATTTTATTGTTTTTTTGTGTTGGTGCTGAACTTATAATACATGCTGCCAAAAAGATGACAGACAGCTCCGATAACCTGACCTTATTGAATTACACAAGATATGCAGACGGTGAGATAATTTCCAAGAACTCAAACAAAGGTGGGAAAGGTGCCGTTACTCCTAGCAACAAATTAACTTTGGAGAACAGTAAATCAATACAATTTATTTAATATAAAACAGATACAAATAACATTCACAGCTATGGACAGAAAAATCTCTATCTGCATGGAACCTGAGATATTTGACACTTTGCTGAGCAGACTGTTCACTGCCTTGTTGGAAAGTATAACTAAAGGCCAAATCCCACATTTTGGGCTGTCACCAGGACAGGAATAGAAAGGAAATCTTCCAACGGGCACCCTGGTGAATTCTTCACTTTAGAGGGACTTCCTCTTACTTCCTGTTTTGGCTACAGGACAGGAAGTGGAGGAAAATATACCCAATGGGACACAGATATCAAAAAGTAAAAACACCAGTGGGGGCCTGTCCATCAGGTGTGCCCAGGCACTGCCCCTTCTCTCCACACCACCCCCTATATGCGTGGAGGGAAATCCTCCAACGGGCACCCTAGTGATTTCCTCACTTTAGAGGGACTTCCTCTTCCGGTTTCGGCTACAGGACAGGAAGTGCAGGAAAATCTCATCAATGGGATATCAAAAAGTAAAAACACCAGTGGCGGCCCGTCCATTAGGCACGCCCAGGCGACGCTCCCTATTCATGCGTCCGGCCTCTTTCAGGGTGTCGGGTGCATGAATTACAGCGGACAGTGTTTTTTTTTTTTTTTAAGCACCTGATTAGAGTCAGAGGTTCTAATAGGTTTCAAAATAGGGTGGGCTCAGGTCGCAGAGAATGTGCTCCAAATCCCACCCAGGGGTATTACAACAGCGAATGAATATTCGCTGTTGAAACAATGATCTTCAATCAGGCCAATCAGAAGCAGGTGTAAGACCTGTTTTTCGATTGGCTGAAAAGAGAAGACTCCTGAATGGCCGCCGAGGAAGGAAACTGCAGCCGGCACTGCCGTGAAGATCCGCGGAGAGCAGGAGAATGGGAGGCCGCAGCCGAGTAGGGGAAGCTGCCGGTGATGGGGTAAGCAGGTAAGTGCTACCAACTGGCGGGGGGGGGGGGTTATTTGGCATACTGTTTGCCACCCCCAAAACATTTTTTCCACCGGCCGCAACTGAAAAACATCAAGGAGTAGTGGTAGCGGGGCGCTGGATATGGATTTTCACAGGTGGTCAAAAATGTGGACAGAGTCATTACTTGAGTCATTTGGCCTGTATCTGTCAGTTCACTAGAAAGACAGGGACCCCCAGGAGAAAACATTCACCCGAGGGGAAAAATCCATGTGTAATAGGTCAAAGAGAGGGCCAAATCAACAATCATTAGGCGTCCAAAGTCTTTATTGTTCAATCAATCAGTTACAACTCAGGTTGCACGGATACCGATATCAGTGCAGATACTAAGCATTTGCACGAGTATCGGTACAATGGCAGAGAGCACTAACCAGAGTGTTCTGGTGGGGGTGCTGTCCCCCTGTCAGAGCACAACAGCTCAGCGGGGGGGGGTTGCTGTACTGACGTTGGATCGTTAGTACAGCGGCTCTGGCCAGAGCCATCAGGTTTTCTTCGTTCCACACACTATTAGCGTGTACCAGACTTAAGGCACTATCTGACAAAAGGAAGAGAATGTGCAGGCGTCCCTGCCAGATTACGAGCAATTAGGGGGCCACAGATTCACTTTAAAACACAAAACCAGACAACATGTAAAATCAATCAGTGAACTTGTACTGCAATCTAGTAAAACTGCGACTATGGTAAATGCAGAAAGTCTATTTGATTTATCTTAATTGGATTAGTTAATAACCCAAGCCTGGGAAGAAAAGCGGCCACACGTAGGCAGAAACAAAAAAAAATGAAATATACTAAATCATTTAATTTATCATTTGTCAAAGGGTTTTATATTTTTCTAAAAATTAAATTGGGTTAATGCAAATTTTCTAGTTCAATTAATAGCAAAACACCAGTAAGTAATAATCGGTTATATTTGGAAGTAGGGGGCTGCAAATTTCAGTTTTCAGTTCACCTAAATGTTGATGAAAACCAAGACATTTTGGTGAAATTTTCTCATTTGGCAAAATGCAATGGTATTAATGGTGAAGGCGAGATTAAATGCATCTAAACCGAAAAACAAAAAACTTAAGCTGGATACACACTATACAATTTTCTGTAGATTTTTTTTCCCTTCAGATTTACCAAACCATATAATATGAAGGTCAAACCTTAAAGCGGAGCTCCCACTATTAATTTATTTTTTATTTTTTAGGATGAATATCTTTTTTTTCTAACGCTTATTTATAGCACTGACGTTTCTGTGCTGAATCGGCGCTCGATTGCCAATTTAATATAGGAATATTACTTATATTCCTTTTTCCTGCCAGTTTCCATAGTGCTTGTGTGCATGCGAAGCCCACAAGCACTATCTTCCGGGCTCTAGTGCAGCTGAGCGACCAGCATGCAACGCCCCTTCTCGTGCATGCGCCGTATGTACGGCGCAGCACCGTACACTTCTGATGTTGCCATCACAACAGGCCACGGCGGAAGTCTCAGCCCCCATTGTGATGGCAACAAAACCCACTGACTCCTGGGAAATGATGACAAGCATCTCCCAGGAGCACTAGCGAACACGGGCGCTGAGGGTAATTACGTCAGGTGCCATGGAGAGGAAGAGGCAGATTATGAGGGACCCTCTAGCAACAGACATGAAAAGGTGAGTAAAAATAAATAAAATAAATAAAAATCCAAATGTTAATTGTATTTAATGCAGCTGAATAATGCAAAATTCATTTTATGTGTGGAACTCTGCTTTAAAGAGTTTCAATGTGTGTGTATGGGGTCTTACTAGTTCTTAAACTGGCCATACAATGCTCAAATGTTGGCTGATCCCTGCTGAATAGTCCAAAATACAAACCAAGCTCCACACAAGTTGATAAATAAAATAAAAAAATTTAAGGAGCCAGGCAGAAAAATATAGAATGAGCCGGCAGGATTAGAAGCCAGTTTTATGTCCCTCCATAGAAGCCTCTCTCAACCTTTTTAACACAGAGGAACCCTTGAAATAGTTCTCTGGTCTTGGGGGACCCCTGCTAAAAATTAGAAATCTACAACTCATGATACATTAGTGTGATGGTCAGTGGGAAGAATGCTCCTTACACTTGTGGTCATTGGGAAGAATTACCTCCTTACAGATAGCTAAAGAGAACAATGATGTCAGTGGGAAATTATCCGAGAGGCAGAAATTGCCCAATGCTGAAGGAACCCCTACAACCTCTGGAGGAGCCCTAGGGTTCCACGGAACCCTGGTTGACAATCACTGCTCCATAGGATTTTACTGGAGGGGGAGACCCAATGTTTAAGTTGGGCTAAATGTGTCGCAACAAAATAAATCAGAGATCAATCATGCTAATTGTATTATAGCTTTATGTTTTATAAGTTGTCCGTGGGTCTTTTGTGGATTTCCAAAGGAATTGTTTAGTTAAAGAATTTAAGGCCATCGGAAGTCCTTTTTTTAATTGGGATAGGTAGGGTTCTGAAGACATATAGTATCTAGGAGAGTAATAACATTTTAAAGGAGACAAGGCACCCTGACCATGAGAGCTCAAATTTGGATAATTTTTGGGCTTCCCTAGTTAGTTTGGTAATAAGTAGTGCATGGTTAACATCTGCTAATTTAGTTGTGTCCAACACTAGCCAGGTATGGAATGCCGTCAGTGCTTCAAGTATAGGGGTAGGAGGCTTGAAGTTTATTTTTAAGGATTGGATCTATTTGAAGGATTGGATCTATTTGAAGGATTGGATCTATTTGAAGGATTGGATCTATTTGAAGGATTGGATCTATTTGAAGGATTGGATCTATTTGAAGGATTGGATCTACGTAGTAGGTGAAGGTGGAGTGAAGGTCACTATGAAAGATTACTAAATTCTGTGAGAATTGTGTGGACAGCAGCAAGGGAATTGGTCAGGTTGGTCAAAAAAGAAAGCAATATCGTCAGCAGAGGAGTTCATAGTGTGGTGGATCTGAAAGCCTGTAACGTCTGTGGATGATCTGATGGCCTCCGCCATTAACTGCTTCAGCCCCAGAAGATTTTACCCCCTTTCTGACCAGAGCACTTCTTGAGATTTGGTACTGCGTTGCTTTAACTGACAATTTGCGTGGCCGTGCAACGTTACACCAAAACAAAATTGATGTCCTTTTTTCCCTACAAATAGAGCTTTCTTTTGGTGGTATTTGATCACCTCTGTGGTTTTTATTTTTTGCGCTATAAACCAAAAAAAAAAAAAGCGTCAATTTAGAAAAAAAAGCAATATTTTTTACTTTTTGCTATAATAAATATCCCCCAAAAATATATAAAAAAACATTTTTTTTTTCATCAGTTTAGGCCGATATGTATTCTTCTACATATTTTTGGTAAAAAAATGAAAAAGAAAAAAAAGCGCAATAAGAGTATATTGATTGGTTTGCGCACAAAAGGTATAGTGTCTACAAAATGGGGGATAGTTTTATGGAATTTTTATTTATTTTTATTTATTACTAATGGTGGTGATCTGCAATTTTTACCATGACTGCGACATTAAGGCAGGCACATCAGACACTTTTGACACTATTTTGGGACCACTGTCATTTATACAGCGATTGGTGCTATTAAAAATGCACTGATTTACTGTGTAAATGACACTGGCAGGGAAGGGGTTAAACACTATGGGGCGATGAAGGGGTTAAGTGTGTCCTAGGGAGTGATTCTAACTGTAGGGGGGATGGGCTTCCACTGACATGACAGCCATCACTGCTCCCAATGACAGGGAGCAATGATCTCTGTCATGTCACTAGGAAGAATGGGGAAATGCCTTGTTTACATAGGCATCTCACTGTTCTGCGACTCTGTGATACGATTGCGGGACACCGGCGGACATCAAAATCCATCCACCAATTAAGGGGGATGTACAGGTAGGACCATTTGCACACCGCTGCCATTGTGCCGACATATATTGGCGTGCATCGGTCTGCAAGTGGTTAAATAACTAACATGGCACGGAGCAGTCCTGACACTCCCCCCCCCCCCCGCCGAATGCATCCAGAGCAAGTGGCTTGCAGTGTGGGCTCCCAAGCTGTGGGGCTCTGCGTGTCGATTTACACACAGGCGCAGCTAGGCCCCCACTCTCCTCATTGGCTTACTGGCTGTGATTGACAGCCGTGGGAGTCAATGGAATGTGTTAACCCAACATTTCATATTCCTGATATGTGGCTGCTGTACCATGTACTTGTGTGGGAAAGTATCCTGTTCTCTTTGTATTGTTTCCTTCATGTTAAATCCCTGGTGATCCTGCCAGTCCCTCTGCTTTCTTATTAAAAAACCCACACTAGGCATGAGAGCACAGTGTGGTCAGTTTTCTGGCTGTGCTGAGAACTCAGCCTGCTCTCCTCCAATGATCACGCTTGTCCTGACAATCACATCCCCCCCCGCACAGTCATTCACCAGGAAGACCGGTGCACTGCTATTTCTCCTCCCCTAGCTCCCGGAGGTCCTCATGCAGTTGAGAACAGAGGGTATGTGATCACTTATTTAAAAAGGGGGGGGGGGGGGTGGGGAGGTATTTATCGTGGTTTTATATCCATACACAAATGGTTTGCCTTGCATTTCTATTTTAAACTGAGTGAGTTGTTTTACAACGTAAGGGTTCACATATAGTTTAACCACTTCCATGCCCATTCTGGCACTCCTCTCGTACATGTAAAAATAATTTTTTTGCTAGAACATTATGCAAAACCCCCAAACATTATATATATATATATATATATATATATATATATATATATATATATATATATATATATATATATATATATTTTAGCAGACACCCTAGGGAATAAAATGGCGGTTGCATCTTTTTATCTCACACGGTATTTGCGCAACAATTTTTCAAAAGCGTGTTTTTCTTTGGAAAAAAAAGTTACATGATTTAAAAAATAACAAAACAGTAAGGGTCGGTTCACACTGGGACGACTTGTCAGGCGACTTAGAAAAAGGTTCCTGTACGACTTTGGGGGCGACTTGCATTGACTTCTATAGAGAAGTCATTTTGCAACTTGCCGCTGCGGTCGTGTCCAGGTCGCCTGAGGCAGTCGCGCTGCAAGTCGTGCTGCCTCAGTGTGAACCGGACCTTATGCTAGCCCAATTTTTTTGTATAATGTGAAAGATGATGTTACGCCGAGTAAATAGATGGCCAACACGTCACACTTTAAAATTGTGCACACTCATGGAATGATGCCAAACTTCGGTACTTAAAAATCTCCAAAGGCGACTCTTTAAAAAAATGTTTTACAGTTACATGTTTAGAGTTTACAGAGGAGGTCTAGTGCTAGAATTGTTGCTTGTGCTCTAATGCATGCGGCGATACCTCACGTGTGGTTTGAACAGCGTTTACATATGTGGGCGGGACTTGCGTGTGCGTTCGCTTCTGAGCGCAAGCTACTGGGGACAGGGGTGTTTTAAATAATTATTTATTTTACTTTATTTATTTTTTTAAACTTTCTTTTTTTTTTGCTCACTTTTATTCCTATTACAAGGCATGTAAACATGCCTTGTAATAGGAATCGTTTGTGACGGGTCCTCTTTATGGAGAGATGCGGGGTCATTAAGACCCCACATCTCTGCTCCAGGCTGGAAAGCATGAGATCGGGAAAAAAAAAAAATCCACGATCTTATGCTTACCAGCCACGATCGCGGCTTTGTTTACATCCGTGGCCCGGACGTGACATCATAACGTCACGCCCGTGCTTCAGACGGAGATGACTGGTAATCTTCATGGTCACCATCCGGTGGTGGCTGATTCTTTCTCCGGGTCACCGATGGCACGGGAGAGCCTGGGGAAGCACCGGATAGCGCAGGGGGGGACGGGACGTCCCCTCCTGTTGCCTGTAAGAACGATCAAGAGGCGGAACAGCTGCTATGATCATTCTTATGGTGCACAGAATAGCCGGCTGAAAACAAGGATATATATATATGAATGATGCCTGTAGCTGCAAGCAGCCATGCCAACAAACATTCCAAAAATGGATGTTGTTTCGCTATTGTCGCCAACCGAGGAAACCATCCTGGGCGATGCCATGTAGTCATCACAACTGATATGCATCCAATGAAAAAATAAATAAATAAAAAAATGCCAACTGGCCAAGTGGGTGCCCACAGAATCCTGTGCACAGTAACCAATCAGCTTCCAGGTTTTATTGTCAAAGCTTCATTGAACAAGCTGAAGTTAGAAGCCGATTGGTTACTTTGCACAGCTGCACCAGATTCTGTGTGCTCCAGTTTTAGTAAGTCTTCCCAAAATGAATTGTCGCTCATTAAGGGTTTACATGCACTTTAAGCTTGTCTATTGGACTGCCTTACTGTAGATGGTTGCTGGTGTATTTTTTTTTTTTTTTTATTCCATTACACCCAACTAGGATTGAAACTATTTTTTTTTTTAACGCCATATATTTTCTGTACGTTTTTTTTCTCCTGCAGAAAACCTGCCCTACTATCAGTCACAATATTTCCATTTAGCGGAGTCAATTATTATATCGCCCCACGGATCCGGTAATGAAGATTTAATTTGTGTGTATATGTATTATTAGCAAGGGGTTACTTTCAATTGGTATTCAGTTTAATTAGCAAAACAAGGGCAGACGGCTCTAGCGAGAGGCCTCCCCGCCAGGCTGTGCGACGGGTAAGCGGCCGGCTCAGCATTTCATGGATGGCCGTCCGTTGTCTGATGAGGCGTGATTGCGGCACCTTGGTCTATTGGTGATGATTTGTGCTTGTAAATGAAGCTTGCAATGGGGTTTTACAATTGCCTGGTAATCAGGCCGCCGGGCGAAGCTACTTAATACCGCCGCCTACTATTCCTTTTACCTGGAGCCTTTGCAAAAGAGCTAACTGGGGCAGAATGGCTGGTCTGCTTATGGCAAGTGATGATATGGTTTTGACAATACCTTCACATCTTATTTAAAAAGGCACATTAATAAAAAGTACAAAAATATGGTGTTTATATATTATTTCTAAAACAGGGGTGACGTCTAATGTTGACCATTTGATCCTCCCAGAAACATATTTCCTCTCCTATGGTGACAAAACTCACCTATCCTTCTACAATGGTTCCAGCAGTTAGCTCTTCCCAACCAGAACACGACCTTTATGAGGTCTGCATGTTCTCGCTCTGTTTGTGAGAGTTCCTCCCCCCCCACTTCAAAGTCATGCCGATAGGCAAGTTGGGCACCCAAGATGGCTGCCTTACTTCATAAGCCAGGGATCTCCAAACTTTCTAAACAGAGGGCCTGGTTACTGTCCTTCAACTTTTGAGGGGGACGGATTGCAAAGGGTGAGTAGAAAATACCTTGACATCAATGTGAGTAAATAATGCCCCATCATTGGTATCAGTGGGAGGAATAGCGCTTCCATCATTGTAGCAGTGGGAGGAACAGTGCCCCATCATTGGTGTCAGTGGGAGGAACAATGCCCCATCATTGGTGTCAGTGGGAGGAACAATGCCCCATCATTGGTGTCAGTGGAACAATGCCCCATCATTGGTGTCAGTGGGAGGAACAGTGCCCCATCATTGGTGTCAGTGGGAGGAACAGTGCCCCATCATTGGTGTCAGTGGGAGGAACAGTGCCCCATCATTGGTGTCAGTGGGAGGAACAGTGCCTCATCATTGGTATCAGTGGAAGGAACAGTGCCCCTTCATTGGTATCAGTGGAAGGAATAGTGCCCCTTCATTGGTATCCGTGGGAGGAATAGTGCCCCATCATTGATGATACACAGAGAATAAACAAATCCCCCTACATAAATTCTATCTGTTAATCTGTGGTATTCTGTTCTCTATAGTCAAAGTGCTGAATTCATAAAGCTTGCCTAAGCTTTCAGAAAACAAGGGGGCGGAGAGCTGAAATTACACACTGCAGAGCTCAGTGAGGAGAGCTCTGAGAGCTGATTGAAAATAAAGGGACACACCCCCTTTACACAGCACACAGGAACAGAGCCGAAGCTGCAACTCACAGACTGTATGTGCTGGAGGTCCCTCCTCATGTCACCTTTTTTCTCTGGGTGTCAGGGAAAATGTGCCAGAAGTGACTCAAGTAGATAACAGAGGAATGAGGCAGCAGACAGGAATGCCACCTAGTGCTCTGGACTGAGATAAGTACACACTATAGGAGGGATATGCTTTGTTTATATTTCATGTCCAAGGTTTACAACCATTTTAAATCTAAGCACTGGGGTGACCCGATACTAGAAAAACAATCCCGATATATAAATACGATAACATTTCCATTTACAGCATCCCTGGAGAAGAACTCCCCTAAAAAGCCCAACAAGCATGTGACTGGTCACTCGACAAATAAGCCCTCACACCGGATTGTGTTTCGTTGTTCACAGTTGTCTCACAATAAATAACTCCGGACCTCTGTGACTACAACGTTACCTGAGCCCCCTGGGCAGAGAGCCGCAGACAATGAAAAATTCTCATATTTAAAGGGGATATACAGTACTGGGGGACACAGACGGCACAGAATCCGCCTGTTAAGCCATGTAGTGCCTCACTTAGGGGGGATTTACAGCGCCAATAAAAATGGATTAGGAGCGCGGTCATGTAAATGTGAAAGATATGGTCAGAGGGGTTTACAGAGCTTTTCTACAAAGGGTGCGAATGTGACAGACATTTAGAGTAACTGTAGTCTTCCCGAACAATCAGCCATGAAACCTAAGACTCCCCTCAGGCTGATCTTAGCTCTCTACAAGGCATCTTAAGCCCGTCATAGATCACGGTGACATGTCCTATGGAGCGGCGTTAAGCAAGCCCTCTATTTCCAACGGCTTCGTGATTCTTCGGCTTCCACCAATGCTCTGCCGGATGAAACCATGAGGGCTTGAAAAATAAAAATAAGCTTACCTTATTTAAACACTGAAGTTCAATTGTTCTTTTCTATGCAATGCAAGAGGATCATGGCTGTTGGCAGGGTGCTGTACATAGCCCACCAACCCGACCCAACCCAACCCACTTATACTCACCTGCCCTCTCCCACAGCTCTTTCTGAGCCCACAGGAAATATCAACACGTTTGGGTATAGGAGAAGCATGTGGTCTCCTCCCATTATGCAGTGCTGTGGTTTGTTTGGCCAAGCACCAAGCCCCGAACACTGCCACATGTGACATCATCAACCCTGTGTAAGCTCCGACACCTTCAGACACAGAGCTTACACCGAGTAATGACTGAAGTCTTGCAGAGCAACAGAGTGCAGGGAAGGTCAGTATACAGTAAGTAGGTTGGGGTGGGGTTAAAACAGCCTTCTCCTTGTATGGTTAAAAGGGACAAAGGGGCCTATTAATGCTGGTCACCTGAAGATGTCAGTGAATTCCAGGGACAGAGCATTGCTGGGTTCAAGGCGAGTATGGTTCCGCTTTTTTACAGTGACATAGTAGGTGAGGTTGAAAAAAAGACACAAGTCCAACCTATGTGTGTCATTATGTGTCAGTATTACCTTGTATATTGGGGTCGTTGAGGTGCTTATCTAATAATTTTTTTTAAACAAATTGATGCTTCCCGCTGAGACCACCGCCTGTGGACGGGAATTCCTCATTCTTGCCGCTCTTACATTAAAGAACCCCGACAGAGTTTAAAGTTAAACCTCTTTTCTTCTAATTTTAGTGAATGGCCACGTGTCTTATTAACCACTTCAATACCGGGCCATATTCATATGACGTCCGCAGATGGGATCTTCCGTCCTCTGCGAGCGTCATATGAAGTCCTTGGCTTCTCGCTGCTCCTCTTGGGGCCACCGGGTGACAGCAGTGCGGCGATTGGGCATGAGGCATGACCCTCGGACACAGCCCATCCCAGATCCATGTAAAGAGCCAATAAAAAAAAAAAGACTCTTTATCATGTGACTGGCTGTGTCCACATGCACGACCACATGCACTGTCCCACATGCACGGCGCTCGTACGCTCGCATAGCGCCAATCGGGGATGAGGCTTGTCACCCTGACACAGCCCAACCTCAATCGCGGTAAAGAGCCAATGAGAATGAAATTGGTTCTTTACCACGAGACCGGCTGTGTCCAATCACAGCAGGTCACAGAATGTCAGCAAACGACGGTAACGAGATGTTACCGGGTTCTCCTTCTCACACACTGATCGCGTGTGAGAAGGAGATTGCGGTAACAGCTCTTTACCGCTTACAGTGCACACCAACACAAACTGATTGCCCCCCTAATAAAGAGGACCTGTCACCACCCAAAGTACCTGTCACCAGCCATCAAAACACCTGAGTACCTGTCACAGCCCACCTGAGTACCTGTCACAGCCCATCTGAGTACCTGTCAAAGCCACCTGAGTACCCAAGTACCTTCATGTCTGGTATGGAAATTAATGGGAACCCTGTGCCAATAAAAAAAATAAAAAAAATAGCGTAGGGGTCCCACCCCAAAATCCATACCAGACCCTTATCCGAGCGCGCAACCTGGCAGGCCGCAGGAAAAGAGGGGGGCGAGAGGGCTCCCCCCCTCCTGAACTGTACCAGGCCACATGCCCTCAACATGGGAGGGGTACTTTGGAGTCTGACCCAAAACCACCTTGTCCCCATGTTGATGGGGACAAGGGCCTCATCCCCACAACCCTTGCCTGGTGGATGTGGGGGTATGCAGGCTGGGGGCTTATCAGAAAATGGAAGCCCCCTTTAACAAGGGGACCAAAGATCCCGGCACCCCCTATGTGAATTGGTAACGGGGTACATTGTAGCCCTACCATTTCACAATAAAAGAGTGTCAAAGATGGTAAAAAATACAAGAGACAGTTTGGGACAAGTCCATTAATTATTAAAAGAGAAAAAAATAAAAATGTCCCGCAATGTAAATCCACACCGCCCGACGGACCGAAAACAACAAAAAAAGCCTCAACAGTTCCCCCTGAATGGGAGGCTCCCGCCAAGTGACGCTTCTTCTTGGTGACAGCTGTTATAAAGTTGAAGGCGGGGCCACCCGGTGACTTAAATGGGTGACCCCACCCCCCTCTGACGCCATGGGTTCCCTAAGTACCCTCGGGTGAAAGCCATCTGGTCCCGGGGATTTATTAATGTTAAGTCTACCAAGTCTAATTCTAATTCCATCCTCTGTTAGTCATGAGGTGCTTCCTGTGACATGTCATGAGGACAAACACTGCAGTTTTGGTTACTGAAGCCCCCCCAATTCCCTCGTGAAGACTGAGGAGAAGAATAAATTCAATGCCTTCGCCATCTCCCCATCCTTTGTAACCAGATGTCCTTCTTCATTCTTTATGGGGCCAATTTGGTCTGTCCTGCCTTTTTTAATGTTTATATACTTGATTAATTTTTTGTCTGTGTATCTTTCGTGTTTTATCTTAGCCATCCTAATTGCACCGTTACATATCTTGTTGCATTCTGAATGCTGATGATGATCCCTCAGCCTTGTAATTTTTGAAGGCCTTCTCCTTTGTTTTTATATGCATTTTTACATTAGAGTTAAGCCATCCAGGACTTTTTTGGTTCGCCCTTTTAAATGTATTTCCCAATGGGATGCACTAGCTAATGCCCTTATTTAATATGCTCTTAAAGCCAACCCATCTCTCCTCCGTGTTCTTTGTTTCCAAGATTTTATCCCAATTTATATATTCTAGCAAGGTTCATAGATTAGGGAAGTTGGCTCTTTTGAAATCCAGTGCCTTTGTGTTCCCTTTGTGTTTCCTATTTGTGTGATTTAAACTGAAGCCAATTGACCTGTGATCGCTGTTTCCTCAATTGCCCCATATTTCCACATCCGTGATCAGGTCTGTATTGTTGGCAATCAGTAGATCTAGTAACGCTTTGTTTATAGTTGTTGCGTCTACCATCTGACCCATGAAATTGTCCTGCAAGACATTTAGGAACTGGCGAGCCTTAGACGAATGTGCGGTTCCCTCCGCCCAGTCTATGTCTGGATAATTAAAATCCCCCATTATGATAACACTTCCCATCCTTGCTGCTAATCCAAACTGTGATAGGAAGTCCATTCCCTCTCCTCCCTCTCCTCCCTCAAGTTAGAGGGCATATAGCTTACTCCCAGTATTATTTTCCCCTTAGCTTCATCCCTTTGGAGCTCTACCCATAAGGATTCCACCTCCTCCCTAGCTCAATTAGTGATGTCATCTCTCACATTCACTTGTACATTATTCTTGATATATAGGCATACCCCCCCCCCCCCCGCCCTTTTTTACCCTCTCTATCCCTGCGATAAAGGGTATACCCTGGAATGGTTGCCAGCCAATTATGAAACCTGTTGGAACAGGTCTCTGAAATTCCCACTAAATCGAATCCTTCTTGTACAACAGTATCTCTAGTTCACCCATCTTGTCTGCCAGGCTCCTGGCATTGGTGAACATGCCACGTTATTTAGACCGGTCGCATACTGTCTTCCTATTGGGTGTTCCGAGGTTGCAAATATGACTCGTTACTATACTTACCTTGGTTTATGTGTTTTAGTCAACCTACCACTAATGCCCCCCAATACTTTCCTCTGTAATATGTTCTGCACTGACCATCTCTGCCTCTGCCCCCCCCCCCCCCCCACCCTGTCTCCTAGTTTTAAGAATGTTGTGGAACAAAGCATAGTGGTCCAGGCATGTGAACAGCCCATCTGGCTGTTTTACAGTTTGGGTGGGAAGCTGGACTGCATCTTTTTTTTACCACCCCCAACTGCCCATCTCAAGGAGACCTCTTTCATGAGCAGTTGTACATATTATTCCTAGCTCTGGGTATTTTTTTTCTATAGGTTTATAGTCCCCAAGTAGGCGGAGTGCAATACACATTTGTAGGTTCTCATGCGCTCTGCTTGGCTTGAAGTCCCCAAGTAGGCAGATTAATGGATGTACATGGGCCTTTACCACTACTTGCATAAATGTGCATATGTATAATGCCATATGCACCTGGATGCAGGATAGCACGCATGCGCGAGTTTACACATACTGACATTCATTACCTTGGGTGGCTGTTAACAGCAGCTGTGTCTTCCAAGTGTAGAAATGCGACCATAATTTATAGATACCAAATATCACTCATGTGTACGAGTCCCAAAAACTGACAGTTTTTTTGGAAAACCTCAAAATCCGGCCGCGGCCTAATCATACCACTGCTTTTTTTTTGTTTTTTTTTGTGACTTTTGAAATTCTTACAAATATATAAGATTGAGAGCTGGCTGCTCTGGATAAAAATCGTCATCTATTCCTAGATTGTAAACTCTAACGAGCAGGGCCCTCTGATTCCCCTTGTCCTGAATTGTATTGTATTGTATTGTAATGTCTACCCCAATGTTGTAAATAAAGCGCTGCATAAACTGTCGGCGCTATGTAAATCCTGTATAATAATAATAATAATAAATATTTCACAATCTAGATTCAGACCCCTTTAGAACAATAGCTCGGCCTAAACATGTCTATTGGAGCCATTCAGTCTTGAATGGAGCACAAAAGCGAGAGCAGGGCCGAGGTGAAAATCCATCTACCGGCCTTCATAATATTTCAGCCACAGGCCCAGCACAGCAGATAATCAGAGGATGATTATTTATTGTTCACGCTGGAAGACTTTCAATTTACAGATCTGCAGAACTGTCACAGAAAGTAATCGATATTAGGCTGCTCTTTAGGAGAGGGGCCTCTTTATTCTACAACTGAAAAGTAATATCCATTCACCATGCGTGATGTGTGGGCTTACATACTATTATACTAAAGAATATCATTCCGTCCAATCCTGACCTGCTTTATGTGAATTCAGAACACGGAACGATATTGCTAGCTCAGTGACTGATGTTTGAGCGCCACAGTTTTCAATCTTCCCTTCAAATATATTATTAAAGCTGAAATGTTTGTTTTTGTTTTTTTTAAGATAATGTTCCATTGATTTTTTTTTTCAGAGGCAAATCTTAGATCTTATGTCACAGCACGGCCCTGATGATGTCATTTGTGAGGGAACAGGTAGGGCAGACCCGGATACACACCAATAAAACATGTGCGAAGGAACGGCGGCCATCTTTGATGCTGAAATTCTACATTGATGTACCATAGGATATGCTGTGTTACTTTTTGAATGGTCATAAGTACTTAGACTTAAAGTGGTTGTAAACCCTTACAAACCACTTTGATCTACAGGTAAGCCTAGATTAAGGCTTACCTGTAGGTCCAAGAAATATCTCCTAAACCTACACGGTTTAGGAGATATTTGCCAAAAGACAGGCACCGTAGACAGCGGCGCTCAGGCGCAGTGAGCGTGCCGCTGTTAACGGAGATATGCCGCAAGTGGCGATTCCCGTGCGCACGCGCGGGAGTGACGTCATTGCGGCTCCATCGAATGACAGCGCCAGAGCAGCGAGACCCACCAAGAAGATGGAGGCTCCGTACACAAGGGGACAGTGGTGACTTTCCTGGCTCCTGTGTCAGGTAAGTGATGCGATGCACAGAAGCCCATTATGCTTTACCTTTGCAGGGAATCAAAGAGGAAGTAAACCCATCAGGGTTCCCTCCCCCCTGAAAGGTGTCAATTGTGACACCGGAGGGGGGGAGGGTTCCGATCAGCTGATCGGAACCCTCCCCCCCTCCGGTGTCACAATTGACACCTTTCAGGGGGGAGGGGGGTGGAGATACCTGTCAAAGACAGGTATTTTCACCCACTTCCGGGCATAGACTCCCATGGGAGTCTACGCCATTTCCTGCCCTGCCGCGCTGTCTGCTGGGACACACACGGGTCTCAGTGACGGCGCGGAGATTTCCCATTGCGCGGCGCGGCTCGCGCATGCGCAGTAGGGAACCGGGAAGTGAAGCCGATTCGCTTTACTTCCCGATTCCCTCACCTCGAATGGCAGCGGCAGCAGCCGAGGCCCGAGCAGTCGATCGGCCTCGGCTGCCGGCATCGCTGGAACCCGGGACAGGTGAGTGTCCATTTATTAAAAGTCAGCAGCTGTAGTATTTATAGCTGCTGGCTTTTAATATTTTTTTTTTTGGGCGTAATCCCTCTTTAAGAGAATAAAATGGCGGTCGTTGCAATACTTTGTCACACCGTATTTGCGCAGAGGTCTTACTTTTGTTTTGGAAAAATACACATTTTTGAATTAAAAGATAACAGTAACGTTAGTCCATTGTTTTTTTTTATATTGTGAAAGATAATGTTACGCTGGGTAAATTGATACCCAACATGTCACGCTTCAAAATTGCACCCGCTCGTGGAACGGCGACAAACTTTTAACCTTAAAAATCTCCATAGGTGACGTTTAAAAAATTCTACAGGTTGCATGTTTTGAGTTACAGAGAAGCTCTAGAGCTAGAATTATTGCTCTCGCTCTACTGATCGCGGCGATACCTCACGTGTGGTTTGAACACCATTTTCATATGCGGGCGCTACTCAAGTATGCGTTTGCTTCGACGCGCGAGCTCGGTGGGACAGGGCGCCTTTAAAAAAAAATTCTTATTTATTTTACCTTTTATTTTTACACTGTAAAAAAAAGTGTCACTTTTATTTCTATTACAGAAAAAAAAAAGAATGACAGGATCTCTTAAATATGAGATCTGGGGTCAAAAAGACCAGAAATCTCATATTTAAACTAAAATGTAATAAACCAAAAAAAAAAAATAAAAAAATGTTTGTCATTTGAAAAAAAAAAAAAGGCTCTTTAAGAGCTATTGGTGGAAGTGACGTTTTGACTTCGCTTCCGCCCTGCAATGGTATGGAGACAGGTGGGGGCCATCTTCCCCTCACTCGTCTCTATACCCAGCCAGCAGAAAGACCCGATCACCTCCGCCGCTGCCAACGGATCCGGAGAGCACCGCAGTTCGGCAGGGGGGCCCTCTCCCGCCACTGGTAGCTAGCTGCTGCCATAACAAAGATATCCATCAAATTTAGGATGTATATCGGCGCACTGGAAGTGGTTAAACAATACTTGCCTCCTCTGTGCAAGGTTTTTGCACAGAGGGTCACCGATCCTCCTCTTCTGGGGTCCCCCAGCTGCGTTCCTGGCTACTCCTCTTCTCAAGTGCCCCCATGGAGAGTCGCATTCTGAAGGGGCATCCATGCGTATGCGCTCCCGAGTCCTGCTGCTGCGCTTATTGACACAGGCAGCAGGACTCGGCCCCACCCCCCAGCTCCCGTGTTACTGGCTTTGATTGACAGCAGTGTGAGCCAATGCTCTTGCTGCTATCAATCCAGCCACTGAGGACCAGAGACAGCGGTTGGAGCTGCTCTGCTCGTCCCTGGAACAACCGGGTTCTGGTCAGTAAAAGGGGGGCTCTGGGGGGGGGGGGGGGGCTGCTGCACTACAAAAGGTTTTTCACCTTCATGCATAAAATGCATGAAGGTGAAAAACCTTGAGAGTTTACAACGCCTTTAAAGTGATTGTAAAGGCAGAAGGTTTTTTTATCTTAATGCATTCTATCTTTTAAGATAAAAAGCCTTCTGTGTGCAGCAGCCCCCTTACCAGTTAGATCCAGCGATGTTGTAGGGGTGTCTCGGCTAACCAGGATGCCCCTCCTCATTGGCTGAGACAGCAGCGTAGCGCCACTGGCTCCCGCTGCTGTCAAAGTCAATCAGGAGAGAAAGGGGGCGGGGATAGGCCGCGGCGCCGTTTCTGAATGGACACAGGGAGCTGTGGCTCAGCTTGGCTTGGGTGCCCCCATAGCAAGCTGCTTGTTGTGGGGGCACTCAACAGGAGGAAGGGGCCAGGAGCATCGAAGAGGGACCCAAGAGGAGGAGGATCAGGGCTGCCCTGTGCAAAACCACTGAAATAGAGCAGGTAAGTATAACATGTTTAGTCTTAGTCCGTAGGGTTCAATATTGAGTTGGCCCACCCTTTACAGCTATAACAGCTTCAACTCTTCTGGGAAGGCCATCCACAAGGTTTAGGAGTGTGTCTATGGGAATGTTTGAAAGTTATTCCAGATGCACATTTGTGAGGCCAGGCATTGATGTGGACGGGAAGACCTGGCTCATATTCATCCCAAAGGTGTTCTATCAGGTTGAGGTCAGGACTTTGTGCAGGCCAGTCACGTTCCTCCACCCCAAACTCGCTCATCCAGATCTTTATGGACCTTGCTCTCTGCACTGGTGCGGTCATGTCGGAAAAGGAAAGGGCCATCCCCAAACTGTTCACACAAAGTTTGGAGCTTGATATTGTCCAAAATGTCCTGGTATGCTGATGCCTTAAGAGCTCCCTTCACTGGAACTAAGGGGCCAAGCCCAGCCCCTGAAAAACAACCCCACGCCATAATCCCCCTTCACCAAACTTTACACTTGGCACAATGCAATCAGGCAAGTACCGTTCTCCTGGCAACCACCAAACCCAGACACACCCATCGGACTGCCAGACAGAGAAGTGCGATTCATCACTCCAGAGAACACATCTCTACTGCTTTAGAGTTCAGTGGTGGTCTGCTTTACACAACTGCATCCAACGCTTTGCATTGCACTTGGTGATGTAAGGCTATGAAGCAGCTGCTCGACTATGGAAACCCATTCCATGAAGCTCTCCATGCACTGTTGTGCTAATCTGAAGGCCACACAAAGTTTGGAGGTCTGTAGCTATCGACTCTGCCGTCAGATGGTGACTTATGTGCACTGTGCACTTCACCATGTGCTGACCCCGCTCTGCCATTTTACGTGGCCTACCACTTTGTGGCTGAGTTGCTGTTCCCAGTTGCTTCCACTTTTTTTTATAATACCACTAACAGTTGACCTTGGAATATTTAGTAGCAAGGAAACTTTGCGAATGGACTTATTGCACATGTGGCAACCTATCACAGTACCACGCTTGAATTCACTGAGCTCCTGAGAGCGACCCATTATTTCACAAATGTTTGTAGAAGCTGTCTGCATGCCTAGGTGCTTGATTTTATACACCTGTGGCCATGGAGGTGGTTGAAACACCTGAATCCAATGATTTGGAGGGGTGTCCCAATACTTTTGGCAATATAGTGTATGTGCATTTGTCCTGCTGCAAGTTGAGGATGTATATGGAGACAACTGACAGCAAAATTTCAGGCGTCTCAGTGGATGAGGGGAGGCTGGAGAGAGTGCCCTTTCCTTGGCAGAATTTCACTATGAGCATGTGACCACTCTTATATGGAGGGTCACATTATTTGGTAAGCCTTGCGAGTGACCAATGACATCTGGGGGACCTTACAAGTGTTTGATGGTGACAGCCTGAGGAGTTCATTCCATTTTCTCCTCATGGCTTGTGGGACTCTTTATTCTGTCCTAGTCTATTTTCTGATGTATATGCCTCTATATGAATTCCTGGATTTAAGCACTTTGTTGAATTATGAGTTTGTATCTTACCACAATATCACGGTTTACGCAAAGCATTACACATATTGTTGTTAACAATAGACGTTTGAGGTCAGGCCTACGTCCACACCACCCTGAATGTGCCCAATCTCGTCTGATCTCAGAGGCTAAGCAACATTGGGCTCGGTTAGTACTTGCATATGAGACATTGGGGGTAAGATCTTTGCAATTCATAGGATTATTTTTTATTACCATTTCTAGCATTTTAGTTTTGGATTTGTGAGCAGCGCACTTGTTATATACCTAAATCATATATATCTGCATTTGGTAAATGGGACATTAAACCATCAGAATAGTTTTTATACACTACATGGCCAAAAACATATGGAAACCTGACCATCACATGTATGAGTTTTTAGAAACTTCCACACAGAACTATAGTAAAATTATTGGCATTGCCCCATCCCCCATAACAGCCTCCACTCTTCTGCAGAAGGCTTTCCACAAAATGTTGGGGCGCGTCTGGGAGAATTCGTGCCCATTTAGCCAAAGGAGCATTTGCGTGTCTGGGTACTCATGTTGGATAAGAAGAAAGGACTTGCAACCAGCCTTCCAACTCATTCCATAGGTAGGGTTGAGGTCAAGGCTTTGTGCAGGCAACTCAAATTGTTAACACCAAACTCATAAAACCATGCCTTTGTGCAGTTGACTTTAAATAAAGGCATGCTGGAACAGAAAAAGATCATTCCCTAAACTGCCACCACAAGGTTGAAAATGTCTAAAATGCCATTGTGTGCTGCAGAATTAACAGCAACATTCACTGAAACAATCATTTTGAGGGACATGCACATGCTTTTGGCCATATAGCATAGGTATGATCATCAGGTGTCCATAAACTTTGGGTCATGTAGTGTATCTCATGAGGAAATCAGGAGTCCATAAACTTTGGGTCATATAGCGCATCTCATGAGGAAATCAGGAGTCCATAAACTTTGGGTCATGTAGTGCATCTCATGAGGAAATCAGGAGTCCATAAACTTTGGGTCATGTAGCGTATCTCATGAAGAATCTATTGCTGAATTCCATTGTCTTAACTCCTGCTGCTGCATCTGAGCCAGTGAGAAGGGAGAAAGCTGAACGAGCCTCTGCTCTCATGCACATCATTGGATCAAGATCGGGCTCTGGTAAGCTTAAGGGGGAATGTGGAGGAGCTGCATGTAAAAGGTGTTTTAGAATGCATTAAGGTTATAGAAAAAAAAAAAACCTTCTGCCTTTATGACCTCTTTAACATTTCTAGATGTTCCCTATAGCATAGCAAATCTTCATTTTTGGGTTGGAGACCCCTTTAAGTGTTGGGCCGGCATCCTACTAATGACAGTGATTTGGGTAGGGTTGTAGAAATTCGGGTAAGTGACGAGCTAACTTGGCAGTCATCTTGATAAATGCCCTTACAAGATGCGAGTTTGTCTAACACAATTTGTAGCTCTTCAAGCAGAAGTGAAAAGGATCGGAGTATATCAATATCGACAACTGTGTCTTTAGGAAACCGTCTCTATATCGCTTTGTGGCAGGACGCAAGAAATAATTACTCACTTAAAGGTTATTCATAATTTTTAAATGAGTTAATTAGTAAACCCAGCCAACTCTCCTTATTGCAGTAATTAATAATTGATTATGCAATAAATTAAACACAATTTTTTCATCAAAATCTAATTAAATATCTTTTTTTCCCTCTTGTTGATGAGATCAGATAGACTCTTTTTGTTAAATATGTTTGTGCGGAGCTGAACGGATTAATTTGAATTTTAATCATTCATGGGCTTCTTCAGAAGTGAGTAATTATGGTTAGTAATTATAGTGGTTAAACTTGACCAGAATGAACAGTCGTCTCGACGGTTATCATAGGTCATTGCTTTAAGGTCATACTCTTACTTATTAATGTACCTGTTGAACACAAACAATGGATCAGCCATTTTGGTTTGAAGGATACAACCTATCAGTTTACTAGCAAGTAGTTACTTGTCCATGAGGCATTTTGTGTGGGGGGGGGGGGAACCATGGGATCTTATAGGCTGCATTTCATGAGTGGGTAGGCTATGTTCTCAATGATACCCTTCGTAAACAGGTGTAGTCATTAGATATCACCAGTTTCTAAGTGGATAGATAAGCTACATTGTTAATTGCTGCTCTATAGTCTGGTGAATGGATAGGATGCATTTTCAGGGATGTCGTCGGTCTCCAGTTATTGGATAGGACGTATTCTCAGTGTTTTACCTGGTCTTTAGTGAATGGATACGCTGAGTTTCCAGTTAGGTCATTGGTCTGTAGTGAATGTATAGGCCAGTGATGGCTAACCTTGGCACTCCAGATGTTTTGGAACTACATTTCCCATGATGCTCACCTACACTGCAGGGTGCAAGAGCATCATGGGAAATGTAGTTCCAAAACATCTGGGGTGCCAAGGTTCGCCATCACTGGTATAGGCTAAATTCTCAATGTTGTGCTTGGTCCTTAGTGAATGGATAAGCTGCAATTCCAGTTATGTCACTGCTCTCTAGTGAATGGATAAGCTGATTTCTCAGTGATGTCACTGGTCTCTAGTACGTGGATAGGCTGCATTCTCAGTGATGTCACTGGTCTCTAATGAATGGATAGGCTGCATTCTCAGGGGTGTCACCAGTCTCTAGTGAATGAATAGGCTGCATTATCAGTGATGTCACTGGTCTCTAGTGAATAGATGGGCTGCATTATTGGTTATGTCACTTGGCTCTAGTGAATGGATAGGCTGCATTCTTGGTTATGTCACTGGTCACTAGTGAATGGATGGGCTGCATTCTTGGTGATGACACTGGTCTCTAGTAAATAGATAGGCTACATTCTCAGTGATGGCACTGGTCTCTATTGAATGGATAGGTTACATTCTCAGTGATGGCACTGGTCTCTATTGAATGGATAGGTTACATTCTCAGTGATGGCACTGGTCTCTATTAAATGGATAGGCTACATTCTCAGTGATGGCACTGGTCTCTATTGAATGTATAGGATACATTTTCAGTAACACTACTGGTCACTAGGGGATGAATAGGCTGTATTCTTAGTGATGACATTGGTCTCTAGTGGATCTATAGGCTGCACTGGTCTCTAAAGAATGGATAGGCTACATTTTTAGTACCGTCAATGGCCTGTAGTGGATGGATAGACTACATTTTCAGTGATGTCACTGGTCTGTAGAGGATCCATAGGCAGCAATGCTCAGTGATGTCACTGGTTTCTAGAGGAAGAAAAGGATTCTTTCTCAATGTTTCCACTGGTCTCTGCTAATTGGAGAGACTAAATCCATTAAATAACAATTCAGCACACAACGGGTGGTCTCTGTTTTTCATAAAACGTGACTTTTAGAGGAGAACAGTAAAGATTAGGCACTTACCAATAAAATAGGCCAGGAGGATCACCAGTGTGACAGAGATAATGATAGCGCTTAGTGCCGCGCATTTCCAATTGCAATATTTATACGGCTTCTGCAGGTTAAAGGCAGGTCTGGAGAAAGTGCTTCGTGGGAGCGGCCGGGGAGGTGGGGAGTAAACAGTGCTGGAGGTCAGGGGATATCCTGGAGATGTTGTACAAAACAAAGGGGATGTGCCTCCCGGTTTAAAGAGGAAGTGCCTGCGAGGAAGAAGGAAAAACTCATTAGATACTGATCTGGCTGATGACTTGGTAAGAAGGTACCGCAATGGGGTATCCCTTTACCCTCATGCACAATAAATATAAATAGGTTAGGACGCTTCTCGTCTACAATTATAGAAAAAAAAAAATTCACAAACTTTTACACAATTTTATCAGATTATCTGTCAATTTTGTTTGAAAATACATTAAAAAGTAAACAAAGCTGTGTTGGAGTCCCCATACCCCAAGGAAGCTTCCACTCCAAGGTAGAAATCCACTGGTATTCTAAATGTAGGACGCATTAAAAATGTTCCATCAACCAATGAATGATGGGTAAAGAAATGAGTACTGAAGCAGAAACAGACATACCAAGGTGCCTATTAAGGACCAACTTCAGAGAATGGTTTAGGTGTGAAATTTTTACATTTTGTCACAGCCTAAGGACTATATAGAGTGAAGACCTTCTATGGAGGGCTCCAGAGGTCTCGTTTTGCAATATTTCGGGAACCACATCTTTAGGGAACCCAAAAACAATGACAAAACAGCTCTGGAACCCCAGGTCAATGACAAACTACTATGTGACATCAAAAAAGGTTCAGAGTCTTCTGTAAAAACCCAAACAGAAGGAAAATGAAATGGTCCCAATGTGTTTCTACCCTTGGGGAGAGGATTCCAATAACATTGAAGACAATCATTCCAACGAACTATAGTGGCAACACAAAGCATGCGACATTATAAACTAATGTGAAAGAAGAACTACTTTTTCCAAACAGTGTAAATCTCAGAAAAGTTAAAATAATCATTGAAACTGAAATTAAATTACTTCAACCAACATCAGATATAAAAAAAAAATGAATCCTTTCAGCCTACATGGTTTGAGGAACTGTCTTATTGAGAAAATAAGTATATTTTGCCAATAATGTGGCAAGGTAGTATTTGTCACTATTGTTTTATAATATATTCTTTCATTTAGATTTTCTTTTCATCTAAAAAAAATAAATCACAACCTATGTAAGCAGAATCATAAACTTGATGTAAATATCGAAGAAAGGACAGCTATACTCAGGAGTGATGTTAATTGAATAACTTATAGTATGGGAAGTAATTGCATAGACATTTAATAAAAGAATTGCAAGTTGAGTTAAATAACTGTTCAAAATTAGCTTGAGCCATGTAAGGGTCCTTTAAGAAGTTGAGCCTTACCATCAAAAGTGAGCACGATGAGTCTTACCAGAACATTTGCTGGCACTGCTGGGTGTTAACAATATATGTGCTTTCTATGCAAGTTTTTGTTAGAAAATACCTCTTTTAGTTTATTCACATTGTGCAAATAATAAATGCACCCATATTAATAAAAAAAAAAAATATGTGGATTTATTATTTTTTTGCATTGGAGCCTGCAGACTATTCCACCAGCTTCAGTTAGGGGGCTGGAGGAAGTATCAATGGACTACAACTGCAGGTGACATCACTGCCGCAATGGAAGATGGGACTTGTAGTTCTTTAATTTGCAGCAGATTCCTGTGTCTGTGGCAAGCTGAATTTAAAAGAGATTACAGGAGCCTGGGGAGAGAAGAACCCTCTTGATTCTAAGCATTTGGCCCTGAGCACATACTGCCCTATATGTAAGTACCACATGGTGCACCTTCCAGCCTAGTCCAGCCGCATTTAACTGTCAGCTTCTCAGAGTTTGACAAGTTGCTGGCATCGGGGCTGGATGGTTCATCTGTGCCCTCTGTCTGCGGCTAAACTCCAGAGCCTCATGTGCCAGGGCTTAATGCTCATAGTGCTGTGAAGTAGTTCAGTCTCAAAGATTCACAAAAACTGTAAAGTTTGTTTCTAAATCTTAAAAACACCTGCAGTGGTCTGCGAAGATCTGCTCTCTGTAGAAGGAAAAATCTCACCGATTTTGTTCTAAGCTTTGCAGATCCATTTTCTCCACAACATCTATAGCTACTGAGGCTTGTTATAAAGTGCTTTTATTGCTTGTTCAGTATACTGTATGTAAAGCATTTAGTGTGTATAGCCTGGAGACAGGCTCGCTTTAAGTCATTTGGCTTAGTACTCTCTCAGACCTGGTATTATATGGTCAGTTGGAAGTAATGCGAGATGTCTTCTCTTTGAAGTCCTTACACCTGTACCTTGTAACCTGTAAGTTATGCTGTTTCTCGAACAATACCTTGTAGCTACATTTTTTGGTTCTGCAGAGTACCAATTAAAAGTATGAAGTATAGAAGCATATGGAGACTCATCACCATGTGCGAAATATACATCATCTGCGTCAACCTAGTAACCAATCAAATTCAAACCTTTACTGGGAGAAGAAGAAATGAGGATTCAAAATTTGAATCTGATTGGCTATATTAAGGTGATCAAGACAATTCATATTTACACATGGCCATGAAAAGAGTGTATGAATATTTAACATGTACAGTTATATATACAGTCCCATATTGTTGATTTAGCAGGGCCGGCTCTGTGTGGCATCACCCGGCAGTGTCAGAACCTGGTAAGTGCAGTGAGTAGACAGGAAGGATAGGTGAGGTGGTGAGGTTCATGCAAAATGGCAGACAATCAATAGGATGTGTCACATACCCATCATTGTAAGCACCGTCATGTCGGGAGGTGGGGAGGATGTCCATTTCAATAAAGTTGTCCTGCAATGTCTCTAGGAATGGCTGCTTTGCTATGTTTCTACACACAGATGGAGACATGAATGAAGGCAGTGAGTCATGCATGAAGTGACTTCTTAAATGCACCCAGTGGGCTTATAGAGTTAACATCATCAAAATACACATTTTTAAAGTTTTGAGTGTAAAACTAAATATAGATTAATTTTCTTCCTTCACTAAAACTCATTATAACCTGTACGTGTCATACTGCTTACATATTTAAAGGGAACCTTTCACTTGTAAAACATAGAAGATGCCATTGTTGACTCCTTCCGAACATATTACTTTTCTGGCTTTCTGGAATACATACATTGCATCCCTGCCCCGGAACAAGTAAAGAGATGGGAACCTGTTCTCAGACCTTCCCAATCTGCACACTTGTTGCAAGTCAGAGACTCAAGGTTTTGGAGCCAGGCAACTGGTATTTTCAGGAGGTCAGCAATGACAGGCCCTCAAAAATACTGCCCTTTTCAATAAGGTTCAATAAGGTAGTGAGTCAGTCAACAGTAAGTGAAGTTAATTATTATTGAGACAAACACAGATCTATGCTCAGACAAAAAGGTTAAAAAACAACACAATCAAAAAGTGGCAGACTCGATGAGCTACTTTGACTTTTTCTGCCTTCAGTCTTATATTTTAAAAAGCTTAATCAGTTTAAGATACAGTGAGCTCTGCTCCCTCTAGTGGATTCTCAACATGGACATATGAAGATACACCACCTAAACTAGTGACAACCGAAAAGCCAAGTGTGGTCTCTCATGGCTATGGTGGGGTTGATTTATATCTCGATATTGAGGTTTCAGAAGAGCTCAACGGACTCTACACATGGACACATGAAGATGTCACTTAAACCAGTGATCATTGAAAAGCCAACTGCGGTCTCGAATGCCCATGGGGGGGTTGGCTGATTTCTCCATGTTGAGGTTTCAGAAAGGCTCAATGGATTCTATGCATGGACACATGAAGATGTGACCTAAACCAGTGACCAATGAAAAGCCAACTGTGATCTCTCCTAGCAATGGGGGGGGGGGGGGGTTGGTTGATATCCCTATGTTGAGATTTCAGAAGGGCTCAATGGATCCTCCACATTGACACATGAAGATGTCACCTAAACCAGTGATCACTGAAAAGCCAAGTACGGGCTCTCATGGCCATGGGGGGGGAGGGGGTTGGTTGATATCTCCATGTTGAGATTTCTGAAAGGCTCAATGGATTCTCCGCATTGGCACATGAAGATGTCACCTAAACCAGTGACCACTGAAAAGCCAAGTGGGGTCTCTCAGGGCCATGGAGGGGGTTGGTTGATATCTCCATGTTGAGATTTCAGAAAGGCTCAATTTACTATCCACATTGACACATGAAAATGTCACTTAAACCAATGAGCACCGAAAAGCCAAGTGCAGTCTCTTATGGCCATGGGGGGGGGGGGGGGCACACTTGGACTGTTCATCTTTCAAGCAATTGAATAAATCAAAAGACGTTATCTACGCAAGGCTGAGCTGCTACAACCACAACACTTTTAGGAAAGAAAGATGAACGTGAAGCTCTGCATGGTCTGCAGCAAAGAACCACTATCTCATTTAACATGTTCATGGTGAATATCTTTGGCACGGCGGTGGTTTTAATGAATTCCGATCCCAATATAACTTCCTTCCTCATTCAAAACCCAGAAGTGAATGGGGAAAAAAAAAGAGTTGCAGAATGCAGCAGACCATGGTTTGCTCAAGTGAGCAAATTTATGAAAACGAAATCCTGATCCTGGTTGCTGAGGGTTTAAAAACATCACTTTTTTGCAAAAATAATTATAATAAATAAAATAATAAATAAAAAAAAGAAACAGCGACTTTCAATTTCAACTGTAAGATCTCTCAATCTCAAAAAAAATAAAAAACGGTTGACAAATTTATGGTAAGAAAAGGCTTAAATCTTCAAACAGTAATCAGTTTGGCTTCCTTCTTCGGCAACCGTAAATGAAAAAACAAAAAACCTAATTCGGTTAATAGAGCAAATCGTTTTCTTCTTTTTTTTTTTATTTATGCATGATGCTCTTTGTAGTCTTGTGACATCTAAATCAAAAACTGGTGGCATTCTCGAAAATGTAAGACATTTTATCTGATCTCGTGGAAGATAACCAGTCTCTATGGTGGTGAAGGATTAGTTCGAAAGATGTGGCCCACATGATGGCCCGCCTTCACACTGGCCCTAGCTGCCCTTTGACCTTCTTATATTTAATTTTACACATCATTTAAAAATATATTCTGATGATAACTGTGCTTGCTTTGTGCATGAGGTTAGAATGACATGTTCCATAATAGTGATGGAGGATTTATACACACATCAGCAATTTCTTTTACCTGTAACACTGTTACCAGCATTTTATGAGGAGACATTGACACAACAATAAAAATAAAGCCTTGTGAAGGACAATTTTCTAAACTGTTAGACAAAAAGGAGCTATGACTAAGCGCTAAGGAAGCGTGAAACGCATTATCTGGTGATGCGGTTTCCCTCTATTTGTGTTTTTGGACATGTTTTAATGGACTAGCTGAAATAAAAGGTAATTTTACTGGATGTGCGGCCAACCAGAATTTTTTTTTGATCATTGGAATCTGTGATGGAAGGGGCTCCTGGTCTGTGTGTTGGTGGAAGACTGACCTAGAGCGGTGTTCACACACATCTTTGGTATGCTAAAGACAAGGGGCATGTTGGTGGAGTGCTGGAAAGAATGGTGGCCAGGGTAAGGTTTGGAATTCAAGTTTTAGAGGCAGCTCTCTTTTAACTGGGGTAACGTTGGGGTCTTTGGTTGTTAGTAGGGGAACATTCCTCTAAGGATTTCAACTCTGGTAGTTTTGTATATAAAACATGAAGGAGTAAGCACAGGCTGTATATGTAGTGGCTTGACCTACTCTTTCAAGAACACTCCCAAATGGCTAAACTGGACCATTTTCCCAGCATTTTATGAGTAGACACTGA
This sequence comes from Lithobates pipiens, assembly GCF_037356315.1. NCBI lineage: Eukaryota > Metazoa > Chordata > Amphibia > Anura > Ranidae > Lithobates > Lithobates pipiens. The sequence goes on from NW_027507785.1 coordinate 27,729,834, forward strand.
CATTGCAATAAAATGACAGCCCTGCAGAGGACAAGATTCCAAACTAGTAGAAAGACAAAGGACATGTTTGTAGAGTGCTGGACCCAATGGTGGGCAAGGTTTGGCAAGGGTTGGAGTCCAAATTTTGAAGGCAGTTCTCTATCAACCGGGGTAACTTTAGGGTGCTTGGAGAAGTCTAAAGAGTAGGTTTACTCTTATGGTTTTTTTTTTTGTTGGCTAGTATTCTCTTTATTAAGTGCCAGCATCTAAGCCCCAATGAAGGTTCTAGATGCTGGCGCTAAACTCAACCAGGTAAGCATCAGGTGCTTGGAGAAGTATAAAAAGAGTATAAAAAGAGAAAAGTATAAGTGTAGCGATTTGGTTTACAACTTTATATCTTATTTTTCATTTTGATGCCCTGTATTCTCTTAATTTAGTGACCGCATCTAAGCCCAGATACAGAGTGAGTTTTGAGCCCCGAAATATGTCTTTCTTCGGACTTTCTCATGTAGAATAAAGACTTACTTGATTTGCATTAGATCTATGGTACTATTATCTTTCTTATACTTTTTATTAAACTTTCTATACGCTAAACCTTTTTAATTTTTTATTTTTTTTTAATTGCAGGTGGAAGAAGCACTCCAATCACCCACTGAGCTATTACTTTATTGTTGGATGGATGAATGAAATGAGCTTCACTGTTGTAGCTTCCTGTGTGAATGAGCCACTCCAGGAAACAAGAAACATTATTCTGTAAACTGTTAAAATTATTCAGAAATACTCTTTAGAGTTTGAATACAGGTTGTTGAATCAGCTCAGGCTGAGAACAAAATAAATGAGCAACTTATTGTTTTTTTTGCAGCAGCAGCTGAACAGCATGGATGATGACTGCATTGTCTTCTCCATTGTAAATAGGCATAATATAGACATGCCTCAAATTATTCTTTAACTTAAACCTGTCGCCGGCCTGTGCATATGCAGGGAAAATGCAATGTGAACTGCATGTCAAACCAATCAATAGATCCAGATATTTAGGCAGCTGAAGTTAATTGCAAATCTTGACCAATGCTTCCCAACTCTCAGGCCTACTTGTTAGCCATTTAATGGGCCAAGCGTAAGCAAAGTGGACATTTGCATATAACTTTAGCTGCAGGTAGGTCTGGACCTACTGATAGTTTTGTATATAACTATGAAGGAGCAAGCACAGGCTGTATATGTAATATACAACTATGAATAGATGATTATAAACTAAATGCAGAAAACATTTTAGAAAACATTTAGGTTTTTATAAAGCAAAAAGGTTTTCAAATTTTGAAAAAGTTAAACCACTCAGGGCCACCAGGGACGTCACCCGGGACCACCAGGTATGACTACCAGGGTTGTCAACCAGTGCCAATTAGAGGTGCCAATCAGTGTCCAGCAGTAATGCCTGCCAGTGCCTCATCAGTGGCTCATCAGTGCCGCCTATCAGTGGCCATTAGTGCCCCCTATTAGTGGCCATCAGTGTCGCCCATCAGTGCTCAGTGCCACTCATCAGTGCCCATCAGTGAAGGAGAAAACTTACTTATTCACAAAATGTATTTTATTTTAAATATAATACATATTTTTTTCAAAATTTCTGCCTTTTTTCCTTTGTTTAGCAAAAAAAAAAGAAAAGAAAAAAACAGTGATGATCCAATGCCACCAAAAGAAAGATCTATTTGTGGGAACAAAATGATTTAAAAAAAAATAGTTTGGGTTCAGTGTACATAACCACGCAATTGTCAAAGTGAGGCAGCGCTGAAAGCTGAAAATTGGTCTGGGCAGGAAGAGGGGGAAAGTTCTCTGTATTGAAGTGGTTAAAAATTAAAACCTACAAATCTATATGACAAATCATAAAAATATGAAATGGCGAGTATGTAAACACGAAAAAGCAAAATTTACTTTCCGGTATAAATGTTAGAACAACTCCTCCAATGTGTACTCTGTGTGCTGAAAAAATGCTTTAGCGCACATTAAAATAAATAAATAAAACATGAAATAAATCACATACTGGCCAGTTGACGTCTGCCTAGCAGAGGCTGAAAAAGTCACAATCTCTAAAAAAAAAAAAAAATTTTTTATGGGTCAGTGCTTTCCAAGTACGGATGGGACCGAAAAAATCCCATTCCCCTAATTACATGAAAACACAGATATTTTAATAAAAGGTGTGGGGGGTGCGGGGGATTTGGGGGGGGGTGGGTGACAGGGCAAGAGAGGGCATGAAATCCTGGAAAATCAGCATACTTCATCACGCATCAACATCAGCACAGTTTTATTTTGCAAGCAAAGTAATATACAATCCTACTACAAATGTTATGGGGCAGCAAAAACTACTGAAATCAATAACCAATTATAAGTGAGGCATCGGTAAACTGTATTTTAAATGCAACAATCTTACAAGCAAATAAATACACCATTAACGCTGTCTAGAGTGGTTATTACCCAGAATCCTTCATAAACCAAGTAAAACAAGCTTAGGGCTGGTGGTGACCATGGGAATTTGTGGCTTTGGAAGCAGAGTTGGAATTTTGAATTACACTTTAGGAACCGACCTACTGATCTCTCTTATCCATGTGTACTAATGCTGGCCACACATAAGGCAATTTTAGCAAAAATAACCAATTAGATCAAGGCAATCTATAGTCATGTTGCTACAATGGGTTGAGGGAGGGCTGCATTTTTGCCAATAAAAACTCGTTAAAAGTCAGTGCTGGAAAATAATGGTGGCCACACAAAATATCGACACTTTGGGCCCAATTTAGACATTTTGCCTTAGGGGTGTACTCACTTTTGTTGCCAGCGTTTTAGACATTAATGGCTGTGTTGAGTAATTTAAGGAGACAGCAAATTTACACTGTTATACAAGCTGTACACTCACTACTTTACATTGTAGACAAGTGTCATTTCTTCAGTGTTGTCACATGAAAAGATAGAATAAAATATATACAAAAATGTGAGGGGTGTACTCAATTTTGTGAGATACTGTATATATATATATATATATATATATATATATATACGCCTGGAAGAAAACCACCTGGCCTTTAGGAAAAAACTCAAGACCTTCCTCTTCTAGCTGATGATCAAAGCTCGCCACAGCGCTTTGAGGTGATTCAGTTCGCGTTGTGCGCTATACAAATATTTCATTCATTCATATCTATCTATCTCTATATCTATATATATCTCTCTATATATATATATATATATATATATATATATATATATATATACATACATATACACATATATACATATACACACACACACACACCAGCCTTTCTCAACCTTATCAACACAGAGGAACCCTTGAAATGTTTCTCCAGTCTTGGGGAACCCCTGCTAAAAATGAGAAATCTACAACTCATGATACATTAGTGTGATGGTCATTGGGAAGAATGACCTTCTTAAAGATAGCTAAAAAGATCATTGGCGTCGGTGTGGGAACTTATCTGAGAGGCAGAAATGGCCCAATGCTGAAGGAACCCCTAGCAACCTCTGGAGCAGCCTTTCTCAACCTTTTCAACACAGAGGAACCCTTGAAATAGTTCTCTGGTCTCGGGGGAACCCCTTCTAAAAATTAGAAAGCTACAACTCATGATACATTAGTGTGATGGTCAGTGGGAAGAATGGTCCTTGCACTTGTGGTCATTGCGAAAAATTACCTCCTTACAGATAGCTAAAAACATCAAAAGTGTTAGTGGGAACTTATCTGAGAGGCAGAAATTGTCCAATGCTGAAGGAACCCCTAGCAACCTCTGGAGGAACCCTGGTTGAGAATCACTGATATATACCCTTCCGAACTAAAAGATCTGGAGCAGTTGGCGAAAGAAGAGTGCTCCAAAATTCCAGTAGAAAGGTGTAAGAAACGCATTGATGGTTACAGGAATCGATTGATTTCGGTTATTTATTTCTTTTTTTTGCAAGGGGTGTGCTACCAAATATTAAATTGAGGGTGCCAATAATTTTGTCCAGTCCATTTTCGGAGTTTTGCAAGGAATGTGTCCGATTTGGCTTTTTGTTTCTCCACTTTTTTGTGTCATACTAATACAAACAAAAGAAACAAACATGAGAATGCCTAAACCTTTGTAACTGCAACAATTTTCTGGACAAAGAGGTGAATTATCTGAAAGAAATGCAGGGGGACCATTCTTTTGGCCATGCCTGTATATACATACATTCTTCTTTTAGTACAGTGGTCATCTTCTAACACCTTTTTGAGCTTGTACTTGTGTATTCAGCAGGCAGCTTGCATCGTGTACCAGCGTGTCTGAGAGTCAGTTTGCTGCTCTCATCGATTGGATTCACCTCCCGCTCTGAAGCAGACGATGCTGCAGCAGACAGTCTGAAACGCGGACGCTCTTTTCATTAAATAAAGAGAGGACTTCTAATTCATGTTAATAACTCTTCACGGGTCTCTACGCTTTTTAGCCGACTTCTCTCCTTGTCTAGCTTTGTTTACAGTTCACTTTGGCGACGAGTAAAGAGCTTTGGAGTGGTAAAATAAAACAGGGATCAATGGCGGTCACACTCGCTCTCTCTGCGCGTCTTTATATAGATGTATGAACTTCAGAAGCCTTGTGTGCATCATTGATAAACTAGTGCCGCTCAATAACAACACCACTGTTCCATGACACAGACACCACTTCAATGGAGGAAATTCAAAATGGGCTTTTTTAATTTATAGGTCATGATTGGTTTATATTTGGGGGGGGGGGGGGGTAAATGTTGGCCACAAACGCTACAGTGCTTTGGAATAAGGAAGCACCATCACGTACAGAAATCCCGTCACCAACCTAAAATATTGTAAGTAAAAGCACAGAAAAACCTGTAAACACCTAAAATGTGCACAGACACATCGAACACAGAGTTCATCGAACACAGAGTTGCTTCTACAGGCTGAAAGAAGAAAAAATGCCAATCGCCTGTATAAGCAGCATTTTTTACGCCCAGTGCGCACAAGGCCTAAAACTTGCTAGAAAATTTGATAACTCCAGGAAGAGTCAATTCCCTAGCTCCTCCCTCCTTGTACGTCATCCTCTTTTGGGAATGTATAATTACTCTGTGCTCGGTTCAGCCCATCCACCCCTCCCTGCAAAACCTTTTCAGTAGGTCCCATGGAAGGACTGAAGGGAAATACAATTGAGCGGTGTTCTCAAAATGTAGCCCTTTACAAGGTTTTTCCAGCACTTGGAGCACTATTCCTCCCACTAACGCCAATGATGAGGCGTTTAAACTTAAACTTCTACAGACAGTGGGGCACTATTACTCTCACTGTTGCCAATGATGGAGCAGAATTCCATCTACTGACACCAACAGTGGAGCACCAATCCCCCATGCCATTGACACCAATGATGAGGCGCCATGACTTCCACCAACAGTGGGGCACTTTTGCTCCCACTGATGCCAATGATGGAGCAATATTCTTTCTACTCACACCAACAGTAGAGCACTATTCTGTCTACTGACACTAACAATGGGGCAATATTCCTCACGCTGAGACCAACAATGGGGCAATATTCCTCCCGCTGAGACTAATAATGGCCCACTATTCCTCTCGCTGACACCAATACTGGGGCACTATTACTCCCATGGACACCAACACTGGGGCACTATTATTCCCACTGACACCAACAATGGGGCACTATTTCTCCCACTGACACCAACACTGGGGCACTATTCCTCCCACTGACACCAACAATGGGGCACTATTGCGCTCACTGACACCATCGATGGAGCACTATTCCTCCCACTGACACCAACAATGGGGCACTATTGCTCTCACTGACACCATCGATGGAGCACTATTCCTCCAGCTAATACCATTGATGTGGCACTATTCCTTCTACTGACACCAATGATGGGGCACTATTTCTCCCACTAATACCAATGAGAGGGCACTATTCCTCCTATGGACACCAATGATGGGGCACCATTTCTCCTACTGTCCACAGATGTAATTTTTTTACTCTCACTGACAACCAAGTCCGAGATATTGCCTACACGCACTGATGCTGGAGTATTTTCTACTCCCACTGTCCACAGCCCCCCTAAAGTATTAGGGACAGTATACTATGAGGGCTTTCAGATGCCACTGGTGCCGAGAAGTGGTTGGCATAATTCTATTTACTGCTTGGAAGCTCAAAATGTTTAAATCCTTCAATCTGCCTTTGGATCCAAATAATCAAACATCAGCCACAAAAGTAGTAAAAGACCAATACATACAAGTGTTCTCCAAATGGTTGAAGGAGAAACAACCTAGGCTAGGTCTATGACACAACTGTGTCAAGGAGGGGCACTGAAGCCTTCTGTATATTGTATACTTACTATATGTCCAAAAGGATGGGTACACTGTACACCCCTCCAAGTTTTCACATGTCTCCAGTGAAGGGTACTGTTAATACTACAGCATACGTTTTAAATGAGTGTGAGCGTCCACATTTCTGGTAACAGTTTAAGGAAGGCTCTTTTCTATTCAAGAATGATGACGCCCCCCAGCCAGCTCCATAAGGACACATTTGAAAAGTTTGGTGTGGAGGAACTTGAGTGGCCTGTGCAAAGCTCTGACCTCAATCATACTGAACACCTTAGTGAAGAATTGTAGTGGCAACTGTGAACTAGTACTTTTAATCCAACATGTCACCTGACATCATAAGTGCTCATTTGGATAAATGAGCACAAATTCCCACAGCACCTTTCCAAATTGTGTGGAAGTCCTTCCTGGAAGAGTGGAGAGTAAATCCATATTAATGACCATGCTTTTGCAACAGGATGTCCAAAAAGATGTAGGTGTCATGGTCAGAAGTCCTCAAACTTTTGGCCATATAGTGGATCTGTGTTTGCAAAGACCAACAGTAACTGCTACTAAGATAAGGGGTCTTCTGAGGTCTTCCTCTGATCAGTGGACATAGCAGAAACCATAATGATGTCAACTGTTTGTGGAGGCCTCCGGTGACCCCTGCTAAGAAAAGGGGTCTACTAAAGTCTTATTCTGGTTAGCGGATATAGAAGACACCATAACACTGTCATAATTTTGTGCCTGTTTAACTATTAATATATTGGGAATTGTTCAACAGCATTCTCTTGATCTAGACTCCTTATTCCGCGTTGTCCACGCAACAGCCACCATTAGAAGCAATGTTTCGGAGCCTCCAAGGATTAGGTGACATTTCTGATGAAGGGGTCCTGTGAGGCTCCAAAATGTTGCTTCTATTATAATGTTGTGATTGCCGAATAAAGCTTTGGACTTGTTCTTGGGAACCATGATGTGCTGGTGACGTTTTCTCACTCTATCAAGGATTCCAGCCGGTGGTTGCTACAGCACCCACTTACCCATACAGCTACTTTTCCCGGAGAGTATGTATTGGGAATAGTATGTTGGAAATCCATGCAAAAGCCTCAGATTGTAGAGCTGCTCAATTGCTTTTGCATCCTTTGAACCAGTGATGGGAGTGGTATCAGGGACGGAAGGTGCTCTTCAACCACCATAGCCTAAACTCTTGACCCAAGCATTCCAGTTTAGGTCCCAACTGGTGCCTGTAGACACTGCAAGATACTTGGATTGAGTTTGGATATCTGGCCATGTTCTAGGCTCCACCATTTCATACTTGTCTAGATGCTATTAAAGCAGCGGATGTCTATACATTTCAATTATCTCTGCAGCAACACGGGGCCTGAAAAATATCGCACAGATTCCCCCTCCACTGGCATAAAAAGGTTAAAGGTCAAACTGTGAGCAAACACAACACAGCAATTTCCCTCCAGAAAGCCATCGGTCATATCGGACTGAATAATGATCTCCAGTTCTGACCTGTGGTCATTAGCCAAGTAATATGAATGCTCGGCATAATTGCCTAATTAGAGAAAATGAGCCCAGTCACTTTTTTTGATTAATGTGTTATATTAAATGTCAGCTTTAGTTAGTGGTCACCGAGCGGCTGTGCTTGTAATCCGCCGTGTGATTTGCCTGTTAATTTATACATTCTGAAGGAGAACTTGGAGACCCGAAGAGAGGTCACATGGAACTTTCAGAAATCCTCAGGGAGATCAAGGTTATTTCCCCCTCATCCACACTTGGAGAGCCTCTATTTGCAGGAATTTACAGAACACCTTCAGTGTCAATGCTTTAAATGAGTTCCTGGAATGCATACATGGAATATGAGTATTTAGCTGCAGTGCACCAGTATATCTCACATTGTTTTGGTAAAAGTCTGGGGACTCCTTTTGCTTATCAGTTAATTGAGTAGTCCCAAAACACACACACACACACACACACACACACACACACACACACACACACACACACACACACACACACACGCTCATTGGTGTCAGGTACAGAAATCCTGGAACAAGAAGCAAGGCAATGCTAGCCATTATGTCTAAACGTATCTCGAAAGTTTGAAATGTATTCATGATACAACATAAGAAACAGAAAGCAAACCCTCCTATCTCGCAAGTGTTCCTACATGAATGCTGCTGGAATGGTGATGTACAGACTATCTCTGTAAGGATCTTAGAATTGGGCCAAAGAAAGTGTGGTAACCCCAACAGTTTGAATGGGCCCCTTTGCGACCTTTTGGTCATGGTCAGCTGGTGAGCTTGCATTTTGTTTACCATTGTGGTGGTGGTTCCTTATGCATGGATTTCTAAACATTTTGGTGATGGAGAACCAGCTTTGACAGGATCTTCAAATAAGAAGACTTTTTGACACTTGGACTTCCTTTTTATTGTTAAGTTTTATATGCAATTTACATGTCACCGGACACTTTATTAGAGAAAATTGCTGTTCAATTGCTTGGTAACACAAATTGCTAAATCAGCCAATCACATGGCAGCAACTCAATGGATTTAGGCATCTAGATGTGGTTAAGACAACTTGCTGAAGTTCAAACCAAGAATCAGAATGGGGAAGAAAGGGAATCAGTCACTTTGAACATGGCATGGTTGTTGACAGACAACCTGGTTTAAGCATTTTAAAAACTGCTGATCTACTGGGATTTTCAGGCCAACCATCTCTCGGGTATACAAAGAATGGTCCGAAAAAGAGAAAATAGCCAGTGAGTGGCAGTCGCGTGGGCGAAAATGCCTTGTTGATGTCAGAGGAGAATGGGCAGACTGGTCGAAATGATAGAAAGGCAACAGTAACTCAAATAACTACTCGTTACAACCAAGGTATGCAGAATCCCATGTCTAAATGCACATCAAACACATTGAACTTTGAAGCAGATGGGCTAAAACAGCAGAAGACCACACCAGGTGCCACTTCTGTCAGCTAAGAACAGGAAGTTGAGGCTACAATTCACACAGGCTCCACAAAATTGGACAATAGAAGATTGAAAAAACATTGCCTGATGTGATAAGTTTTGATTTCAGTGGTGACAATTAGATGGTAAGGTCAGAATTTGGCGGGAACAAAATGAAAGCATGGACCCATCCTGCCTTATAGCAATGGTTCAGGCTGGTGGCGGTGTAATGGCGTGGGGGATATTTTCTTGGCACACTTTTGGCCCCTTTATACCAATTGAGCATCGTTTAAACATCATGGGCTGAGTATTGTTGCTGACCGTGTCCATTCCTTTACGACTACAGTGTCCCCATCTTCTGATGGCTCCTTCCAGCAGGATAATGCACCATGTCACAAAGCTCAAATCATCTCACCACTGGTTTCTTGAACATGACAATGAGGTCACTGTACTCCAATGGCATCCACAGTCATCTCAATCCAATAGAGCACCTTTGGGATGTGGTGGCGGAAGATTTGTATCATGGCTTTGCAGCCGATAAACCTGCAGCAACTGCGTGATGCCATCATGTCACTATGGACCAAAATCTTTGAGGAATGTTTCCAACACCTTGTTGGATCTATGCCACGAAGAATGAAGGCAAAATGGGGTTCAACCCGGTACTAGCAAGGTGTACCTAATAAAGTGGTTGTGAATGTATATAGTGAAATGCAGGTAAAGTAGAGTGTTTTAGCACAGCTCAGGACATTGCATCATAATGATTGGATAGTTTTTTTTTCTTTGCTGTTCATTTGAGAGGTTGGAAGAAAAAAAAAACCTAAAACAAAGAGTTTATTAAAATAGCTGTACTAAATAAAAGCCTATGGTCTTATAAAAACAATTATTTAGTTAGGCAAATTCATTTATAGTCAAATTAAAGGTTGTCAAAATCCAAGGCCGTGGTGGAAGGAAAAAAACATTGCATAAGGTATGGCCTGCTCAAGATTTCAATGCAACAGAGGCAGAGTACACATGGACTAACTGGCCTTTTGGCAGGATCAGCGTTTGCAGCATTTTTAAAGCTGCATTTCTTGCAGTGGGGCTGCCTACCAACTACAAGGGTTAAATGCCGTTTAAGTCTAGGGGGCTGGGAGAAGCACTTTTACTTACCCAAGCTTCCACTGCTGAAGGCTCCCTCTAGGCTGTAAAACTGATCCCCCACAGCCTTTTCTCCCCCCCAAGCACCGGCATTCTAGGGTCATCTGTCATGACCTAGAAGAACAGGGTTCTTCTCGGTCATCCAACATAGAGACAATAGCCATGCATTGGGTGAGAGGAGGCTGAGGGAGAATAAAGGAGAAGGTTGGCTGCCAAGGGAATAGAGCAGGCGCTCTTCAAAATTTCTAAACAAAAGGGTCAGACTACTGTCCTTCAAACTTTAGGGGGGCCAGACTGTGGCTATTTGGAGTAGAAACTGTGCATGTAAACATGTACTGGGGGGGGGGGGGGGATAGTGTCCCACTGTTGGCATCAGTTTGAGGAATAGTTCCCCATTGTTTGCGTCATTGGGAGAAATAGTTCCCCATTGTTGTCATCAATGGGAGAGATCATGCCCCTATGTTGTCGTCAATGGGAGAAATCGTGCCCCTATGTTGTCGTCAATGGGAGAAATCGTGCCCCTATGTTGTCGTCAATGGGAGAAATCGTGCCCCTATGTTGTCGTCAATGGGAGAAATCGTGCCCCTATGTTGTCGTCAACGGGAGAAATCGTGCCCCTATGTTGTCGTCAATGGGAGAAATCGTGCTCCATTGTTGGCATCAACGGGAGAAATTGTGCCCCATTGTTGGCATCAATGGGAAAAATCATGCCCCATTGGTGGCATCAACGGGAGAAATCATGCCCCATTGGTGGCATCAACGGGAGAAATCGTCGCCCATTGTTGGCGTCAATGGGAGAAATCGTGCCCCATTGTTGGCAACAACAGGAGAAATCGTGCCCCATTGTTAGCGTCAACGGGAGAAATCATGCCCATTGTTGGCATCAACAGGACAAATAGTGCCCAGTGTTGGCGTCAACGGGACAAATAGTGCCCCATTGTTAGCATCAACGGGACAAATAGTGCCCCATGATAAAGGTATACCAGTATTATAAAAAAATTTAAAAACATGCATCCATGCAGACAGGTAAATGGGCCAGCACACACCTACATATCTTCCTATAATGTGCTTGAGAACCCCTTAAACCTGCATTGTCTGCCTGCCCCCTCCCACACCTTTTTTTTGGCAATAGAAAGGTGTGAAGAAGGAAAGCTAGCCTGCTACACTACCAGAAGGTGATGGATCTCAAAGGTTGGTGGGCTTTAGGAATCACAAAGAAGGCCTAGCATGCCTCTACCTTTGTATTCAGTTTACTCTTTGTCCCTCCCGTGTGTAGTCTAAATTCTGCTGTAAAGAGAGAACTCCTCCACAAGGAGTGTTTCTGCATTCCAAAGATGGCCTATCAATCAGTAGGAGATGGGGAAATCTATCAGTCAAATGCAGATTAAAAAAAAGATAAAAAGTGTTATTGGTGAAAAACAGCTCTTCTTCATGCTGCATTTATTTCAGAAAAACGTAAGAGGACATTTGAGTGACATTTGAGAAGGCCAGTGACCCATAAAACCATGGCCTCCACTGCAAGCACTTAGTGACTGGAATTTCCTTCACTCTCAGGCTAGGTGATAGCTCACAGAATTCTCTCTGCCAACTTCAAAGGGGACTTTAAAAAAACCGAAATAACTGCTGGATGGAAGTGATGGAAGCTCTATGACAGGCATGTCAATCTGGGGTCTCAGGAGCCAGCTCAGCGCCAATTCCCCGGGATGACCTCTCGTTTTCAGTTTTCTTTAGACCTCGTTTCTACTCAGCTGCTAGGGATGTGCCTACAGCATGGGTGCTCAACCTGTGGCTCTCCAGCTGTTGCGGAACTACAAGTCCCATGAGGCATTGCAAGCTGCTGACAGTTGCAAGCATGACTCCCAAAAGGCAAAGCCATGATGGGAGTTGTAGTTCTGCAACAGCTGAAGGGCCACAAGTTGAGCACCCATGTCCTACGGCATCCTCAACAAGTTCACTGCTGATAGGCCTCGACTCTGGGCTATCAGCATTAGGGATAAGCTTGGGCGTGTGCTTGGATCCAACATGAGTGAGCCCACCAGGACTATATCACTGTACTATGTCAATCATAAGGTTTTCCCCCAACTCGCAGCCATATGTATGCAAGGGGAGGGCATATGTGCAGCTGCAGGGTGGGGAATGCCTCAGACGATAAGGATTGGCAAAGAACAGTGAAAGATTTGGATTATCTTATTTTTTTTCAGGTACTGCTATAGCGCAATCAATATACATGTTTATAATACATTCACATTAGTCCCTGCCCTCAAGGAGCTTACAATGTAAAGAGGACCCTAACACACAGTCATACATACACTAGGGCCAATACAGGAGCCAATTAACCTACCAGCATGTCTTTGGAGTGTGAGAGTAAACCGGAGTACTTGGGAGGAAACCCACGCAAACACATGGAGAACATGCAAATTGTGTGCAGGTAGCGCAGTGGTTGGGGTTCAAACCGATGACCCTATCTATTGCTGCTAGGCAGAAGTGCTAACCACTTAGCCACTGTTCTGCCCGATTTCTGGTGGGTTCGCCCACACATTGGATCCAAACACCCAACCTCATCCCTAGTCATCAACAAAAGCAAGTAAAAGCATTCCTCAGAGGGTCCCTGACCCGTAACCTCAAGATTAAAATAAGCTGACCCTAACACTAAACCCTACCCTCTCCTGAACCCTAAAACTTAGCTCAACCCTCCAAAAAATAATGTACATTAAAGGGGTTGTAAAGGTAAATGCTTTTTCACCTTAATGCATTCTATGCATTAAGGTGAAAAAACATCTGACAGTGCCTGCACCCCCAGCCCCCCCATTTTACTTACCTCACCCCTCGAAAGTCCCGCGCTCGTCCCCCGACGTCCTTTCCACCGTTCAGCCTGGCCGCTGATTGGCTGGAGTGGATGGATGGAAAGCAGCGCAGCCATTGGCTCACGCTGCTGTCAATCACATCCACTGACGCGGAGCGCCGGGGGCGGAGTGATACAGCGAGCGGCTATAGCCACCGGCTGTATCACGGGAGCGTGCCCGCAGATGCTTCTCACCATGCAAGGGAGCTCGCATGAAGGTGAGAAGCATCTGAGGGAGGAAGCAGAGACAGCCGCCGAGGGACCCCAGAAGAGCAGGTTCGGGGCCACTCTGTGCAAAACGAGCTGCACAGTGGAGGTAATTATAACATGTTTGTTATTTTAAAAAAAGAAAAAATTCACTTTACAATCCCTTTAACAAAAATAATTTAATTTTTAATTTTAGAGCAGGAAAGGTTAGAACCTCTACCAAAACAAAACACCTCATGAGCATGGGTGTGATGGTTTGGTGCTAGTTCTTCATAAACATCTGCTTCACCATACGGGTCAAAGATATTCACACCGCCCTGCTGCCCTCCTAGAACTGGGGGAGCCAAGGTAGGAAAAAAAAAATAAAAAATATATATATATTATATATATATATATATATATATATATATTATATATATATATATATATATATATATATATATATATATATATATATATGTATATATATAAAAAAACAAAAAAAAAAACACAAGAGACGGAGCACCAGCCTAATGCAGTATCCCATGCACCATTAACCACTTGAGCCCTGGAACTTTTTACCCCCTTCATTACAAAGAATTACCGCTCTAAGGTAATGACTTCTCCCAAAACAGCTGAGCTATGACTAAGCACAGTGTTCGGTGTGAAACATGTCAGCGGCTGTGCAGTTAGTCTGTTTGCCAGCCTAGATGCTATGATTTTAATTACATTTTTGAAATAAAGTTGAATAATTTGGAGTGCGGCTATCCAGCTACATCTTTTCTACCCCCTTCATTACTAAGGGCATTTTTGCTTCTCAGCACCACGCCATTATTTAACTGGCATATGCGAAGTCATGCAACACTGTACACAAATTACATTTTTATCATTCTTTTCACACAAATAAAGCTTTCTTTGATCACCACTGGAATTTTTATCTTTTGCGATATAAAAGGATCAAAATAAAAAAAATAAAAAATAAAATAAAAAACATTTTTCTACTTTCTGTTTTATGACAGAAAAGTAAAAAAAAAATGTTTTTTTTTATTTATTTTTTTTGGTTCTTTTCCTTTATATCTGATAAAATCAAATGTTATCATAAATTTGGGCCGAGATGTATTCTGCTACATGTTTTTTTGGTAAAAAATCAAAAATCCCAATAAGTGTATTTAAATTTGTGTTGAAGGTGATAGCGTCCACAAACTATGGTAATTCTATATTTGATCCTAAAGTTTCACATTTCTTGAGATCTTAAAATATCAGAACAGTACAAATTCCCTCCAAATTACCCCTTTTGGAATGTAGACAGTTTGAGGCATTTAGTAAGAGGCATGGAGATTTTTTTTTTTTCTTTTTTTTTTTTGCCACAATTTTTTTGGGGAAAATATAGAAACTGAATACCTTTACATCACATTTTTCTTTTTTTTTCTTTTTTGTTTTTTTTAATACATACTGTCACCAGTGCAGTAGAGTGTCATCATATGACTGATGTGGTGGTGATCAGAGACACTGACTGGTGACAGTATGTAAAAAAAAAAAAAAAAAAATTAAATTTTTACTATTTTTGTTTTACATATTTTCATTAGAGTAGTTAATTGCTACCATAGTAACACTGTACTGTTCAGGGTGTTGATTTTTTTTTTTTTTTTTTTTAACACTTTGTTTGTTTTTACAATGGAGATCAGTTTTGCAGTTGAACAGCAGAGTTTTCAACTGTCTGGAATGGGTTTACCATTCATGACAGCTGTGATAATTAGTGATCTGCGATTGGCTACAGCTAATCACATAGGTACAGAGTGCTGTGATTGGCCCAGCTACTTGTAGGATGGGAGCACAGCGCCCCCTCTTAACCCGTGCAGCCAAAATTCTGTATACGTATATGATTTTGCCAGCACGTGGCCACCTGCCGCAGAATATGTACTGTGGTTGGCTAATAATTCACAAATAAAATAACTCACAAATCCATGTGATAAACCCAGAATATGGGAGGGAAACACCCACTTCTTCAGAGCCAAACCTGAAGAAGGGGGTACGTCCCTCGAAACGCGTAAGCCACCAAACATCCTGGTGGTGTCCTCTCACGGTCTGTGCACAGAGTGGACTAAGCAACTTTGTAGCTGATGCTTTCTCTGATATCCTGTGGTTATCACATATAACATGGTTTGCGAGTATATTTATTTGAAGATTATTAATAACTGATGGTGCGTGGGATAAAGCCCAATTCTTGTTGTGCCCTCTCTTTTTTTTTTTTTTGTAAAAGGTTAGAACCTCTGTCAGGTTTTTATTGCTGTCTATGTCCCCACTGGGGAGAGATCCCCTAAGTTTGTCCTGATGACCATTGTAACCGAAAAAGAAGGGGGGAAAAAAAAAAAAATTTAAGCAGAAATCCAATTTTAACAAAAATTACTTATCTAGTTTTACTCATTTTCGTCACAGCTGCTCTTTTATTTCTCATTATAGTATCCCTGTGGATTCAACTGCAACTTTAAACACAAAGGTTTGTGTATTTAAAAAAATTAATAAAAAAAAAAAAAAAAAAAAAAGCACCTCATACTTACCTCCTCTGTGCAGTTAGTTTTGCACAGAGTTCCCCCGATCCTCCTCTTCAGGGGTCCCACAGCGGCGCTCCTGGCTCCTCCTCTTCTCAAATGCCCCATTCGGAGAAGCGCCCTCCCTTGGAGGGGCACTTGCGCAGGGCGCACTCCCATGTCCTGCCGTTGCATCCATTGACACAGACAGCAGGACTTGGCTCCGCCCCCCGGCTCCCACATCATTGGATTTGATTGACAGCAGCGGATAGCCAATGACTGCGCTGCTATCAATCTATCCAATCAGGACCTGAGACACCGGCTGGAGCTGGTGTGCTCATCCCTGTCGCGGTAAAGACCGGGCTCAAGTAAGTAAAGGGGGGGGGGGGCTCTAGGGGGGCAGCTGCATTACAGGAATACAGAATGCATTGAGGGTTTACAACCCCTTTAACTTCTGGAGTAAGAGTCACAGAGTCCTTTCCTGTAGGTACCGCCTGACGCTTCAACACCCACAGAAATGTAATTGCCAGCGTGTGTGATTGGCCCACTCATTTTTCCCTTACATCTGCCTTGAGATACAAATACACATTTTAGGCCTCCCCTGCAATTGGAATTTCATTTTAAGTAAGATATTCTATAAGGGTTAACCAGGGCCTTGTTTTTAGTGGTAACGCCGGGGGGGGGTTCAGTTCCAGCACCTCTAGAACTGAAGGTATGTAATAATGGCAAGCAGTGCTGGGGTATGCTGATGGGTCTACTGATGCTGGCTGCTTGGGGATCTATAGTGGCTGATGGGGGTCCTATTTTTTTGCATGGGGGTCTATTGTTGCTGGTGGGGGGGTCTTCTGTTGTAGGAGGTCAATTGTTGCTGGCTGTTGGAGGGCCTCTTGTTGCTTATTTTGTTGCAGGGTGTCCATTCTTGCTGGGGGGGGGGGAAGGGAGTCTATTGTTGTGTGAGAGATCCATTGCTGCTGGAAGGGGGGGGGGGGGTCATTTCTGTTGGGGTGGGGTCTATTGTTGCTCACTGTTTTACTATGTTTCTAGTTATCATTAACACATTCCATACAAATTTTTGCTTTTGAAAAGCCAGTGGCATGTGAAACACACCCATAAACTCCAGTCGGTACCAAAAAAAGTGCACACACATAAAGAGTGACACAAAACGTGTCATGGGTGTTACGCGGTCCTCCCTCATCCCCCGGGGAGTTAGGCTCCAGACAGGGACTGAGGTACTCACTAGGCCCGCCTGGCCGAAACCAGACAACCTCTTTCTCTGGAGGGTCTGCCAAAACAGACCCACCCAAGTACTCGGTGGGGCTCCCCCAAAGGGAGACTCCATGAGAGAGGGTGAACCAAGCTAGAAAAGCTAGAAGGCCATGTCCACCCCCTCCCAAGACTTCCATACAAATTACTCAGTAGCACAAAATAATACTTGGTTCTGTATTCTCTAAAAAGGGGTGGTACAGGGAGGTGGATAGGGGGTAGAACCAAGGGAAGGTGCTCAAAGGTAGGTAAGGGTGGGCAGAGACAAGGGATGACTCAGAAGGGGGGAGTTCCTGCACCTAGTCTCTAAGAAACAAGCCCTGGGGTTAAAGTGGTTGTAAACCCTTACAAACCACTTTGACCTACAGGTAAGCCTAGATTAAGGCTTACCTGTAGGTCCAAGAAATATCTCCCAAACCTACACGGTTTAGGAGATATTTGCCGAAAAACAGGCACCACCGTCTACGACGCACTGAGCGCGCCGCTGTCAACGGCGATATGCCGCGAGTGGCGTCTCCCGTGCGCATGCGCAGGAGTGACGTCATCGCGGCTTCGTCAAATGACAGCGGCGGAGCAGTGAAACCCACCGAGAAGATGGATGCGCCGGACTACAGGGGACAGCGGCGACTTCGCTGGCTCCTGTGTCAGGTAAGTGACACATAATGGACTACTATGCGATGCATAGTAGTCCATTATGCTTTACCTTTGCAGGGAATCAAAGAGGAAATAAACTCATCAGGGTTTACTTCCTCTTTAACTGCTACTAATGTACATTGGTCACCCATAGGGGATTGTTTTTTCCTCAACAAAGCTTTTTAGGCTAGAAGGTGTTTCTATCCTTTCTGTCTCAGAAGACCAGGAGATACGAATACATATTGTTGAGTTTAGATTTAGTGTATATAGCTGATCGTCTCTAGTTATCACAGTTTACGGAGTTTTGTTGGCGCTTGTCAAACTCCCGAAATATCTCAGAATCTATTTCCTTGTCCGCATGCTTCAAACAAAAAACAAAAGAAGTCCCGATGACTACATTTTTCAACAGCCTTTTATGAATCATAAGATTACCTTTTTCCTGTCTCTAACCTGCCATCACAGCCCTCAAAGCAGCACGCGATCCTACCGGCAGCCACTGAGCCGTACCTGGTCTCCAGGGGGATGTTGCTATTGAGGAGCCAGTTGTCCTGGGCATGGACAGGATCCTGGACACTCCCGGGCTGCTCTCCTGAGAGCGAGTGGTCCGTGGGGGCGGGGCTGGGGTTACTCCGAGGCGTGAAGTTGCCCCTGTTCAGGGAGTTGATCGACGCTGCATGGTGGGGGTTCGGCGGGTGGGACAGCGGTGGAGGCGGCGTCCTTAGTCTCAAGTGATTCTGCAGACCCAACGGCTGATCTGGAAGAAAAGAAGAAGAAGAAGTCGCAAATTAAGCTTGAAATTCTCAATGTCGCACAGCAGTCCCCAAGTCCCCATAAACGCAAAAGGGGAAACAACATTGTTTATCCTATCAGGTGACGCTTTTTCAGTTATAACAGTAAAGATGACTTGAAAGCAGTTTTTGAAGAGACTTTCACATTTAATCACGTTTCTTATTTTACCGATTGTTTACAGTCCATGGCAATAGAAAAATGACTAGAATGACAGATATGTGGCTGTGATTTATCTAGGCATCACATCCCTTTCAGACAATAACCATACAGTGAAAACACATGCATATACACTCTATTTTCAAAAGTATTGGGACACCCGCTTTTTACATGCACATGAACTTTTTAATAGCACCCCCGTCCTATTGCTAGCCATACACTATACGAAAACAATCATGTAATCGTTCAGTTCCAGCTAGCCATCCAGCCGATTACCTATCCATCCTTCCAGGTATCCGTCCTCTACCCACGCAACCATCCGTCCAACTATCTAGCCACGCAACCATCCGTCCAACTATCTAGCCACGCAACCATCCGTCCAGCTATCTAGCCACGCAACCATCCGTCCAGCTATCTAGCCACGCAACCATCCGTCCAGCTATCTAGCCACGCAACCATCCGTCCAGCTATCTAGCCACGCAAACCATCCGTCCAGCTATCTAGCCACGCAAGCCATCCGTCCAGCTATCTAGCCACGCAAGCCATCCGTCCAGCTATCTAGCCACGCAACCATCCGTCCAGCTATCTAGCCACGCAACCATCCGTCCAGCTATCTAGCCACGCAACCATCCGTCCAGCTATCTAGCCACGCAAACCATCCGTCCAGCTATCTAGCCACGCAAACCATCCGTCCAGCTATCTAGCCACGCAAACCATCCGTCCAGCTATCTAGCCACGCAAACCATCCGTCCAGCTATCTAGCCACGCAAACCATCCGTCCAGCTATCTAGCCACGCAAACCATCCGTCCGCTAGCCACGCAACCATCCGTCCAGCTATCTAGCCACGCAACCATCCGTCCAACTATCTAGCCACGCAAACCATCCGTCCAACTATCTAGCCACGCAAACCATCCGTCCAACTATCTAGCCACGCAAACCATCCGTCCAACTATCTAGCCACGCAAACCATCCGTCCAACTATCTAGCCACGCAAACCATCCGTCCGCTAGCCACGCAACCATCCGTCCGCTAGCCACGCAACCATCCGTCCTCTACCCACGCAACCATCCGTCCTCTACCCACGCAACCATCCGTCCTCTACCCACGCAACCATCCGTCCTCTACCCACGCAACCATCCGTCCTCTACCCACGCAACCATCCGTCCTCTACCCACGCAACCATCCGTCCTCTACCCACGCAACCATCCGTCCTCTACCCACGCAACCATCCGTCCTCTACCCACGCAACCATCCGTCCTCTACCCACGCAACCATCCGTCCTCTACCCACGCAAACCATCCATCCTCTACCCACGCAAACCATCCGTCCTCTACCCACGCAAACCATCCGTCCGCTAGCCACGCAACCATCCGTCCTCTACCCACGCAACCATCCGTCCTCTACCCACGCAACCATCCGTCCTCTACCCACGCAACCATCCGTCCTCTACCCACGCAACCATCCGTCCTCTACCCACGCAACCATCCGTCCTCTACCCACGCAACCATCCGTCCTCTACCCACGCAACCATCCGTCCTCTACCCACGCAACCATCCGTCCTCTACCCACGCAACCATCCGTCCTCTACCCACGCAAACCATCCGTCCTCTACCCACGCAAACCATCCGTCCTCTACCCACGCAAACCATCCGTCCTCTACCCACGCAAACCATCCGTCCTCTACCCACGCAAACCATCCGTCCGCTAGCCACGCAAACCATCCGTCCGCTAGCCACGCAACCATCCGTCCGCTAGCCACGCAACCATCTGTCCTCTACCCACGCAACCATCCGTCCTCTACCCACGCAACCATCCGTCCTCTACCCACGCAACCATCCGTCCTCTACCCACGCAACCATCCGTCCTCTACCCACGCAACCATCCGTCCTCTACCCACGCAACCATCCGTCCTCTACCCACGCAACCATCCGTCCTCTACCCACGCAACCATCCCATCAACTATCTATCCAGCATCCGCCCTTCCATCCATCCAGCTAGGCATCCATTCATCCAGCTATCCATCCACCCAGCTAGCCATCCATCCATGTAGCTATCAATCCATCCATTCACCTATTCATCCATTCATCAATCTTGGTATCAATCTATCCATTCATTCAGATTTCCATCCCAACTATCTAACCATCAATGGACTTTTGCTCTTAGGGAGATTTCCCTTTACTTACTGACCTACAATGCAACAGGAAGTGAAAGGAAATCTCTCCAAAATGAAGAAAAATACCCTCTTAATCAGTTGCCCCCAAACGACTATCAACCCCACACCCTCCATCCCCTGCTTTGGTGACAACTATATCATTTAATATTTTCCCATTCTGTCCCAAGCAGCAATACAAACATGGGGTACCTACATACGCAAGTGGCGCCAGACAAATTATCATTGTCCAATACTGCTACTATCTGTCTTATTTATTGTAAGCCGAATATAGAGCGAGACTGAGTTTTAACTGAACAATCAAAAGAATTAGAGAGCCAACACTTTTTGGGGGCTAACACATACCTCCTTCATCAGGGCATAAAGTATGACTAAAGGCAAAACTTTTAGTTTTAAATAGAGTGGAGATGGATTACAACACCTGTCAGGTTTTTTTTTTTTGCTGCCTGTGCTCCTGTTAGGGAGATCTCTCTCTCCCCCCCCCCCTTTTGTCCCGATTACCATTATCATTGAAAGTAAAAGAAAAACTCTAAATTGTGGGTTGTCCACTGAAAAGTAATAGAGGCCAAATCTTCCAACGGGGGATACTAGTTCTGGTGACCTGGGAGTCCCCAAAGGAATTCCAATATTTTGCAGGGATTTTCTCTCACTTCCTGTCTGCGCAATGAGACATAGATGGCGAGAAAAAAAAAAATGCTCTATCCAAAATGAGAAAAAATAAGGTTTTGTCTATAGTTCTACTTTAAGTATTATGCAACTTCAACAGTGCCTGGAGATTTGGAAATATTTATTAGATCTCACATCAAATATTAATGAGAAAGAAAGTATAAGAACAGCACACCGGTCAGTAGGGACCCACTCACACCAATGTACGCATTTCTCCGCGTGTCGAACTGCATTGCAGCGTGTTGCCATTTCATTTACAATGGGCTTTCATTTTAAATGTAATTGCCTAATTTATTTTTTTGTTCCCCAAATTTTTCATTGCGTTTGCTTACTATGGGGTAGTGCCGGTTTGCTTTGTTGCACTTTATTAAATACGTATTTTTTTTTTTTTTTTTTTTACAGCATTGCCATTGGATTTCCTGAAACTGCGTTATGCGGAAAATAATGCAAATACAGCTTAATGGGGTGCTTCTGTGAGCTCCTTCTAGATAGGGCATTGAATACCGGAGGTCTCACAATATTAGAATAAAACAGGAAGCCAGATCTAAGTGCTCCCCTTAGTAGCCGTGTTTATCGCAGCGCCATTCCAGATTATTATGCTGGAAGCGTCTGATTTCACATCAAACCGCGCCCGGCATTTTACTTTCGTATTTGCATAGCGCCGCTGCTTCTTTACTCAGTACCGGCGGAATATTTGTACACCTTCTGTCAGTTTGATATGTTGTGTGTATTATTTTACTGTTCTGTCCCTTCTTCGCCGCTTCTGATCTTTCTTTTATTCGTTTTTAAATCCCCAGACGCCACAGCGACGTGCTGCTTTTACTGTTGCCTAGGGACTACAAGTCCCAGCACGTGCAACCAGATGGTACATATTCAAAGAGAACCTGTCATTTAGACATACACTATATTGTCAAAAGTATTGGGGACGCCTGCCTTTACATGAACTTTAATGGCACCCCAGTCTTAGTCTGTAGGGTTCAATATTGAGTTGGCCCACCCTTTGCAGCTATAACAGCTTCAACTCTTCTGGGAAGGCCGTCCACAAGGTTTAGGAGTGTGCCTATCAGTGGCGGCCCGACACCTCCACACCCTCCCTATAAATGTGCCTGCGCGCAACTGGGTGGGGGAGTTAGTGAAGTGACAGCCGAGCCAGGGGACGGCTGCATTTGATGGGCACAAGTGGCCGCATATACTAAGCACAAGTAGCTGCATACGATGGGCACAAGTAGCTGTATTTGAGTGTCTCATGTGGCTGCATATACTGGGCAGAGTGAGGCTGTAATTGATGGGCGGGGGGGGGGGGGGGGGTTCAGTATCTTTCAGTTTGTTTGCGCCCCCCAAATATTTTGAGCACCAGCCGCCACTGGTGTCTATGGGAATGTTTGATCATTCTTCCAGAAACGCATTTGTGAGGTCAGCACTGATATTGGACAAGAAGGCCTGGCTCTCAGTCTCCGTTCTAATTCATCCCAAAGGTGTTGCATCGGGTTGAGGTCAGGACTCTGTGCAGGTCAGCCAAGTTCTTCCACCCCAAACTCGCTCATCCATGTTTTTATAGACCTTGCTTTGTGCACTGGTGAGCGGTCATGTTGGAAAAGGAAGGAGCCATCCCCAAACTGTTCCCACAAAGTTGGGTGCATGAAATTGTCCAAAATGTCTTGGTATGCTGACGCCTTAAGAGATCCCTTCACTGGAGCTAAGGGGCAAAACCCAACCCCTGAAAAACATCCCTACACCATAATACCCCCCTCCACCAAATGATTTGGACCAGTGCACAAAGCAAGGTCCATAAAGACATGGATGAGCGAGTTTGGGGTGGAGGAACTTGACTGGCCTGCACAGAGTCCTGACCTCAACTCAATAGAACACCTTTGGGATTAATTAGAGCGGAGACTGTGAGCCAGGCCTTCTTTTCCAACATCAGTGCCTGATCTCACAAATGTGCTTCTGGAAGAATGGTCAAACATTCCCATAGACACACTCCTAACCCTTGTGGACAGCCTTCCCAGAAGAGTTGAAGCTGTTATAGGTGCAAAGGGTGGGCCAACTCAATACCGAACCCTACAGACTAAGGCTGGATTCGCACCTATGCACTTTTAGTGCATTTTGCAGATTTGCTCTACAGAACGTGTTCCATAGGAAACCATGGTAAATGGACTGTAGTGCAAATCTGCAAAAAGCACTAAAAATGCACAGGTGTGAATCCAGCTTAAGACTGGGATGCCATTAAAGTGCATGTGCGTGTAAAGACAGGTGTCTCAATACTTTTGACAATATAGTGTATATTCTTCATGAAATCTTGGTGTGCTTTGTGTGTTTCTTCCAGTTCTTTGTAGTAATTCAGTGTGAAACCTTAGCGCTTCCCATAATAATGACCGGTCATTGCTGCTCCCTCTTGTGCGCGGTGACTGGTCTCGTCTCCGCCCCCT
>NW_027507785.1:27758875-27818875 GCF_037356315.1 Lithobates pipiens
CTCACTACTTTACATTGTAGCAAAGTGTCATTTCTTCAGTCACATGAAAAGATAGAATAAAATATTTACAAAAATGTGCACCTCAATACACCATGAAAACACACATTACTACGAAATGCTGTAGTAAGAACTATCAAGTTAATTCCAATCAAACATTTTGCACTTTGACACAGCCTGCTGACTTGGTTGTAATTTTCATATTTGGCCTTCCCATTTTATATTTAGCTGCCATACTAAGGCTGTCAAGTATCCACAACACCTCCTGAATAGAAACATATTTTGTCAGTAAAGGCTTCCTTTGTGCCTCGACTTCAGTCCAAACATCTTAATGTTGGTTTTTGATAATTGGGGATGATATAGTGCCCGTGTCAGGTTTTGTATTGCCATTTATATCCCTAAGCTGTGCATTGTGGTGCTGTGTGCTGTTCTGCCAAAATAAAAAAAAAAGCTACATGCGTGATTTTTGGTGTGCCGGGCAGCCCATTTAAATGAATGAAATGAATGGGCTTTAACAATGCAATGCTCCTTAACACACGACACAGCATACATTAATACGTGCGAGTTTAATGTACCAAAGCGGACCAGGCTAATGACTTATTCACACAATCAAGCTGCGGTAACACAGACTTTACATGTGTTGTTGCAATGCAGTGCGTTTATTTTAAATGGTATTCCAATTCGCATGGGCAAAACACTAGCACGTGTTGCGGTACACTCACTGCCGAACTTGCTACATGTACACATTTTGGTCTGTTGTGCTGTGTAGGGCAGTCCATTCAAATAAATGCTGCGCCCCAAAATGCATGTGTGTTTACGTACCACAGCGGGGCCAGGCTGGTGTGACCAAGTATTTTTTGGGATATCGCAATACACAAATTAATTCATGTGAACTTTTAAGGTATTGGTGGTGTTGACTTTATAATAATTTTAGAAAGTATATATTCCTATACATCCCCATACAATAAAGGATTTTTTAATCCCACAGTCTCCTCCTTGTGCCACCATTCCTCTCCGCAGGTTCTTATTATCTCCTCTAAAGGCTGTGGCCTCCTTCACCGTCTGCAGCCCAACCGGGAAAAAAAATCTAGTAGGGTTGCCCATTGACTGGCAAGGTTGCCCATTGACAGGTATTTCACCAACAAGAGTGGGACAAATTGCCAATGTTAATGACACGTAAAAGGATCATAAGGAAAGGTGACAACCCTACTTGCCAGGTGATCCCATCTGCGCACTGACATCCGATAAAAGGAATGGATAGAGCCATTCAAGTCTGAGTATAAGGAGTTAGTACGCAGACAGCCAAGCATAAGATTTTCTCAACTGGGCTACAGACCAAGGAGGCCACAGCCATCAGAGGAGGCAAGTCAAGACCAGTGGCAGAAGGGTGCACATTAAAGTGCAGCCAATATAAACCAGGGTTCAATGAAACCCTGGCTTTCCTCCACAGATTGCTAGGGGTTCCTTGAGCTGTAGCTGACTGACCTTCCATTTGATGGTCTGTGCATAGTTCCAAGATCAATGCCATTTGGCAAAGCCTGTAGAATGACACCAATCAACTGTTTGGCTGTCTGTAAGGATGGCATTCTGACCACTACTGTAAGGGACATTCTTTCTATTGACCAGTGATGTCAGGGGCATTCTTGCTATTGACCACCAAAGTAAGGGGAATTATTGCCATTGGTCTTAGTAAGGGTTCCCGAAAATTTCAAGGGTTACTCTAGGTTAAAAAAGGCTTACTTTGGCAAAGCATTGGTGGACTCTGTATCTCTCCAATGACATGCTTTATTGGGGGGGCATTCGTCCTACTGACAGCCAACGTAGGGGCATTTTTGCCACTGACCTTCAAGGACTGGTTTTAGTAGGGGTTCTCCATGGCCCACCCCAAAAATTATTTTACAGGTTGCTCTGGAGAAAAAAGGTTGAGAAAGACTTAAAGACTTACTTAGGAGGAGCATTGGTAGCCTCTATATTTCTCTAATGACATGCTTCATTGGGGGGGTGGGGGGGGTGCGCATTCTTCCTACTGTCCACCAATGTGGAAGCATGTTTGTCAACAACCTTTATGAATTGGTTTCAGTAAAGGTTCCCCGAGACCTGAATTTTTTTTTAGGGGTTCCTCTGGGTAAAATGGTTGAGAAAGGCTAGTTTAGTGTATTAAGGAGGGTAGAGAAGAGGCTGGGGGGGGGGGGGGGATATGAGAGGGGAGGTGAACTTGTCTTTTAGGTCTAAAAGAAGGACAAAGGATTTCCGTACCTCAGAGCTTAGGGATTTTTCCTTCAAAATTTCTATTAAAGTCTACCAGCAACTTGTGACATGGCTGTAACCAACATGAAATAAAGTGATAAACACCAAGGCGCAAGAAAGAAATAGTATAAGAGAATAAATCATAAGTCACCGTAGCCCAAAGCCTGTATGGCTTTTCCCCAAATCGAAGTCTTCTTATTCAGGGAACAAAATGGCTTCCTGACAGGTATATATTTTACGTTCAGCTTGTCAGAATAGCGGGAAGGTGGACTGGCTTTCAATGCACAAACACATTCGTGTTTTCGGCGAACAGAAAACCTTTCTGTCACAGCATGAGCTGCCTGATTTACAGCTTTAACTCCCATGAATCATAAACAAGACATGCTAACTTTTTCCTGATGTGGCAAAGTGCCTCGGCAAAGAAAAATATTGACTTTTTCTCCACAAAATCAATAAGTATTTTTTTTTTCCTACAGCCAAGCTGTCAAGTTTATTCATAGAACATTTTCTTCACCATCAGCATTCTTGATTATAAAATGACAGCCTAATTTTTATTTTTTTTTGCAAACTCACTGAGGAGATCCTTTTCCTCGTACTGAAGCTTGCCCAAACAAAATGGAGACATGAGTTGTACCTTCCCTGCTGTGAACACCAAGGTAGCTGTGATAACATTGCAGAAAGAGTGATCCCTAAGGGTTCCACCTTTTGTGGAAAAAAATTCAGGTGAATCGAAAGTGGAGGTGACCCAAATCCTCCATATATACAATACGAAGGAGGAGGCCCAAAATTTTACTCCACGAGTAACAGAGGTTATTGCTCAAACCCATCACAGTGTACCAAGGGTTTCACCTTGTGTGGAAAAGATTCAGGTGAATCAAAAGTGAAGGTGACCGACCCAAATCCACCATAAATATAACAATACGAGGAGGCCCATCATTTTACACCATGGAGGTCATTGCTCAGACCCATCAGTGTTCCAAGGATTTCACCTTGTGTGGAAAAGAATCAGATGAATCAAAAGTGGAGGTGACCAAATCCACCATAAATAGAACAACAATACGAGGAGGCAGCCCATCATTTTACTCCATGAGTAACAGAGGTCATTGCTCAGACCCATCACATTATTCCAAGGGTTTCACCTTGTGTGGAAAAGATTCAGGGGAGTCGTACGTGGAGCTGACCCAAATCCACCATATAAACAATACAAGGAGGAGGCCCAAAACATTACTCCATGAGCAACAGAGGTCTTTGCTAGGACCCATCACAGTGTACCAAAGGTTTCACTTTAGATGGAAAAGATTCAGGTAAATCAAAAGTGGAGGTGACCCAAATACACTATGAATACAAAAATATGAGCTGCGGCCAAAAATTTTACTCCATGAGTAACAGAGGTCATTGCTAAGACCCATCACAGCGAGGGTCATTTGTTAACACTGGAGCGTGCAAAATCTGGTGCAACTCTGCATAGAAACCAATCGGCTTCCAGGTTTTATTGCCAAAGGTTAACTGAGCAAGCTAAACTTAGAAGCTGAATGGCTACCATTTTCAGCTGCAGCAAATTCAGAGTACACCAGTTTTAGTAAATCTCTCCCAATGTACCAAGGGGTTTCCCCTTGCATGGAAGAGATTAAAGTGAACCAAAAGTGGAGGTGACCCAAATCCGGCATAAATAAAAAAAATACGACTAGGGGGCCCAAAATGGTTACTCCATGAGAAACGGAGGTCATTGCTCAAACCCATCACAAGGTACCAAGTGTTTCACCTAGTGTGGAAAAGATTCAAGTGACTCAAGAGGTGACAAAAATCCACCATAAATAAAACAATACAAGGAGGATGCCCATAATTTTACTCCATGAGCAACTGAGTTCATTGCTCAGAACAATCATAGTTAGATTTATTTACTAAAACTGGAGAGTGCAAAATCGAGTGCAACGCTGCACAGAAACCAATCAGCTTCCAGGTTTGTTTGTTTTTTGCCAAAGGTTAATTGAACAAGCTGAAGTTAGAAGCTGATTGGCTACCATGTACAACTGCACCAGATTCTGAGTACACCAGTTTTAGCAAAACTACACCAGTATACCAAGGGTTTCACCTTGTGTGAAAAATATTCAGGTGAACCAAAAGTTGAGGTGACCCAAATCCACTATAAATACAACAATACGAGGAGGCCCATCATTTTACACCATGGAGGTCATTGCTTAGACCCATCAGTGTTCCAAGGATTTCACCTTGTGTGGAAAAGAATCAGATGAATCAAAAGTGGAGGTGACCCAAATCCCCCATAAATACAAAAGATGAGGCCCATCATTTTACTACAAAAGTAACGGTCATTTCTCAGACCCCCCACAGCGTACTACAGGTTTCATCTTGTGTAGAAAAAAAAATGAGTAATTCAAGAGTGGAGGTGACCCAAATACTCCATAAATACAACAATATGAGAAGGAGGCCCAAAATGTTACTGCATGAGGAACAGAGGTCATTGCTCAGACCCATCTAGCAACCTGGACCCCCACCATACAGTCAACCATGGCAGCTTGCCACTACGATTAAACTGTTGGTAAGCTACAAAACTACCCTAGCACTTGCACACCTGATAGTTTTTGCGCATGCTTTTGTGCCTAAGCCTAGGCAAAACGCTTTTGTGATAGGAATTCCATACTCATCAAAACCGGCTGTTCGTATCTCTTCTCTCAAAGCTCCAAAAGTTATATGCGTCTCCGTTTTGTGGATTCCTCTTGCTCCGCTGATCACTGCTGAGCAGGCGGATGACAGGTCCTGTCTGCTCCGCTGTGCAGAGCGGACACGGACACAGTCCTGCTCGCCCCTATGGGGAAATCGGGTGGAAACAGACCACTTGTCCTTTGCATTCGATCCTAATCCACGAGACAGATGGAAAATAGTACCACCATCCATCTGGATTTTGCAGGATCATATAGCTCTATGAGGGAGACTGCATGGTCCGATCAGATCCGCCTGAAAAACTGACCTGATTGGACAAGCCCATGTGAAGGGTGTTCTGCATTTTTGACCCTATTGACTTGAATGTAAAACACAACACCAGCAACTTTGCAAATTTTTTCAGCTAGACACATGTATTCCTCCGCTCTCTACTCTCACCTGTGCACATATGCTTGCGAAACAGTTAAAAAAAAATAAAAATGCATATACATGTTAAAATACGCAAAAAAAAGAAAGGTCTGTAGATGCGCTTCCATAAGATGTGAATAGAGGCTTAGGGGGTCTATTTTCACTCAACTTTCTCTAAAGACTCTCCTATTTTTATTTTTTTTTTTTTTAAGTCCGGCATGAAGATCATCAATGGTCACCTGAAATGCCCAAAGAAAATGGGCTGTTTATATTGGTGCTAATGAAGGTCCCTTCCACACAGCACAAGTCAACAGGAGTCCAGGCTGAAAAGACGCAAGCTGTGACTGCTGGTCCATTGCTAATCATTAAAAGAACATCTATAAGGGCTTCAGAGTACAGGTCATCGAGCTTTTGTTCCAGGTCAGAGGAACACAGTATGTATTCTTCTCCTCCACTGGCAACAACCTCTAATCACTGGACTACTTGGAAGATGTATTACTAATAATGGCAGATCCTATAAGGGCAGCACATGTACAATGAGCCCCAGCTTCATACCGTGACACTTCTAAAAGAAAAAAAGTTGGACCCCCGGAGTTGGACAGACCCGTCATTGCTCATTCAGTGTCAGCGAGCTGGTCAGCAGGAAGGTGGATGACATCTGGGCCTTGAAGGCCACTTAACATCAATGATACAACAACTCATAAATTATTGATGGAAAAGAGGTTTCATTATAATTGATGGGTGAATTCATAAAAGTGTCAGGAGACCATAAGAGGAGAAGGAATTTTAATTGAAAGTAGCATAGGGGTGCGATATTTTTCAAACACACAACTGACTGCGTGTTTCAAATTTGCACAAAAGCCAATTTTGATGGCAACTAAACGCAAATGGGGACACTCACCAGAATTCACATAGAAGTCCCAGATCTTAAGATCTGTGTAAATGGGCATGTTCAGGTTTTTTTTTTCCGTGATACAGTATATTGTCAATATTGAGATGCCTGCCTTTACTCACACAAGAACTTTAATGGCACCCCAGTCTTAGTCCGTAGGGTTCAATATTGGGTTGGCCCACCCTTTGCAGCTATAACAGCTTCAACTCTTCTGGGAAGGCTGTTCACAAGGTTTAGGAGTGTGTCTATGGGAATGTTTGACCATTCTTCCAGAAGTGCATTTGTGAGGTCAGGCACTGATGTTAGATGAGAAGACCTAGCTCACAGGTGTCCCAGTACTTTTGACAATAAAATGTATATGCTGCTTGTATATGATGATATTTGTATGGTTGGTAATGTTATTCGCAACTATTTTACACACAGCAAATATTAGTATAGTATATTTTCAGCATATTAATGGACAGTTAAAGCCAACCCTTGCAGGGCAAAGCAACCACCACCCTTTAATCTCTCCTCAGCTCACTCCATTTACCAGCACTTAGCCACTGCTCGGTACAGCCAAGAAAATAATTGGTTCCTCTGGGTATAGAGCAACATGTGACTCACCCCATGTGACTGCAAGGGGCCAATCACCAAGCACCAGCATTGTCACGTGAGGAGAGTCCTCTGTAAGCTATGACTTGACTAACTCCTAACGTATAGAGGGGGTTTCTCCTACTTTCAGCAGGAAAGTGGTGGGATAAAGAAAAAGCAAGTAGGAGAATTATAGTGAACCTGTTGGCCATAACATAGGGTCACACCAAAAAAAAAAAAAAAATGTGCCCCCTTTTTTTTTTGCTAGAAAATTACTTAGAACCCCCAAACATTATACATTTTTTTGCCCAATACCCCAGAGAATAAAATAGCAGCCATTGCAATACTTTCTGTCACACCGTATTTGTGCAGCGGTCTTACAAGCGCACTTTTTTGGGAAAAAATACAAGTTTTTGAATTAAAAAAAATAAGTAAAGTTAGCCCAATTTTTTAAGATAATGTTACGGGTTAGTAAATTGATACCCAACATGTCACGCTTCAAAATTGCACCTGCTCGTGGAATGGCGACAAACTTTCACCCTTAAAAATCTCCATAGACAACATTTAAAAAAATTATACAGGTTGCATTTTTTGAGTTACAGAGGAGGTCTAGGGCTAGAATTATTGTTCTCGCTCTATCGATCGCGGTGATACCTCACATGTGTGGTTTCAACAACCTTTTCATATGTGGGCGCTGCTCACATATGCGTTCGCTTCTGCATGTGAGCTTGGCTGGATGGGTGCGTTTGAAAAAAATAAATAATTTCTTATTTGTTTTACCTTTTATTTTTTATATCTTTACACTGTTCTTAAAAAAAAAAAAAAAAAAATAAAAAAAATAAAATAAAAAAACTTTTATTCCTATTACAAAGAATGTAAACATAAAAAAAAAACAGGACAGGACCTCTTAAATATGAGATCTGGGGGTCAAAAAAGACCTCAAATCTCATATTTACACTGAAATGCAATAAAAAAAATAAAAAATAAAATTGTCATTTAAAAAAAGATAAAAAATAAATAAATAAATATGGCCCTTTAAGAGCTATGGGCAGAAATTACGTTTTGACGTCGCTTTCGCCCTGCAATGATATGGAGACGGGTGGGGGCCATCTTCCCCTCACTCATCTCTATACCCAGCAAGGAAGAGGATCCGATCTCCTCTTCCGCTGCCAATGCTCCAGTAAGCGGCGGAGGGCAACTGGAGTGTGATGGGGGGGGGGGGGGGGTCCTTGCCCGCTGCCGATAAAAGTGATCTCGCTGCGAATCCGCCACAGAGACCACTATTATCGGAAAACGGACCGCCGGCCGAACAAGGGGATATGGGGGTTTATGGCAGCTAGCTTCTGCCATAACAATGATATTTCACTTCAAAGTTAGGACATATATTGGCGTGTGGCGGTCCAGAAGTGATTAATAGGTTTTCCCATGTATTTGCCAATTTTGTTACTCTTTTGTGGCCGATTACTGCTGCACACGGTTTGGTGTTGCACTGTATGATGTAACATTATTATAACATTCGGATTGGAGATATTGGTGCTATAACATCAAGATTAATAAGTGGAAATAATGTTGTTATGTTGCTATGATTATGTGTAGTTTGTGTGTTTATGCCTAAGGTTTAACAACTGGTATGTCGGCAATGTACGGCCCGAGGGCATGCCACTGAAAAGAGCGGGGGAGTGTAGGCAGGGGTGACTTGACTTCCCCTTTAAGATAGG
Organism: Lithobates pipiens; assembly: GCF_037356315.1. Taxonomy (NCBI): domain Eukaryota; kingdom Metazoa; phylum Chordata; class Amphibia; order Anura; family Ranidae; genus Lithobates; species Lithobates pipiens. Next base: position 27,767,390 of record NW_027507785.1, read on the forward strand.
AATTCTCCTTAAAATTTTGACAAGGAACCTAGAATTGTTAAAATGTTAAACTGTAAAAAAAATACTCCAACTGTTCATCAATACTTAACAATATTACATTAAGAGTACAAAGGAGATCTGTCAATGTAAAACAAAAAGATCCCAGTTCTGACAGGGCGGGGGGGGGGGGGGAGAGAGAGAGAGAGATCTGCTGTTCCTAGTGATCTGGAACAGAGCTCTCTCTCTGTACTCCCAGTCTGTCCCATCCCCCCCCAGTTAGAAACGCCTCCCTAGGGAACACGTAACCCCTTGATCACCACTAGTGTTAACCCCTTCCCTGCCAGTGTCATTTATACAGTAACCAGTGCATTTTTATAGCACTGATCGCTGTATAAATGTCACTGGTCCCAAAGAAGTGTCAAAAGTGTCCGATCTGTCCGCCGCATTGTCGCAGTCCTGCTCAAAATTGCTGATCACCATTACTAGTAAAAAAATCATATATATACATATATATATATATATATATATACACATATATATATACACATATATATATATATATATATACACATACATATACATACATATATATATATATATATATATATATATATATATATATATATATATATATAATTTTTTTTTAATAATAATGAAAATGCCATAAATCTATAAATCTATCCCCTATTTTTTTTTACCAAAAATATGTAGAAGAATAGATATTGGCCTAAACTGATGAAGAAATTATTTTTTTGGATCTTTATTATTGCAAAAAGTAAAAAACATATTTTTTTTTTCAAAATTGTTGGTCTTTTTTTATTTATAGTGGAAAAAATAAAAACCGCTGTGGTGATCAAATACTACCAAAAGAAAGATTTGTGGGAATAAAAAGGACGAAAAGAAGATTTTGTTTGGGTACAGTGCCGCACAACCACACAATTGTCAGCGACTAAGTGCCGTATCGCAAAAAAGGGCCTGGTCATTAAGGGGGTAAATCCTTCCGGTCCTTAAGTGGTTAACGTATAGCTGGGGGAATCAGTTCAGTGTTTTTCCTTCAGCCTACTGGCTGAAGGAAAAGAAAACTGAGCCATGCATGACCAAGATTAACTGGCAGGAAGAAACTAAAAATGAAAACTAATGGGGCCACCTTGTAAGCTGTAATATATTACTTTATTTTTTAAAGGAGTTAGATAAAAGCCATTGTATGTGGCATGTGGTTACCCAAAAATATAAGGTTTATCTGTTATGGTACCACGATAGGTTGATTTCAATTACAGCCAGTCAATTGAACTATATTTTGGTTTTAGGATATTATTGATACCCTAAACCAGGGTTCTCCAAACTTTCTAAACAAGGGTCTAGTTTACTGTCCTTCAGACTTGAGCAGTGCTGGACTGCGGCTAGTGGGAGTAGGATAATGCCTCAGGCTTGGTGGCTGGTGGGAATAAAAAAAACAAATTACACAGCACCCTAGTGGTTAGGAGGAGGAGGAATAATGCCCCATCAATGGTATTAGTGTATCACCATTATTGGAGTCAGTGAGGTGAATAATGCCTCGTTTGTGTCAGTGAGGTGAATAATGCCTCGTTTGTGTCAGTGGGAGGAATAGGGCCCCATCATTGGTAGCAGTGGGAAGAATAGTGGGCAGTCGTTGGTAGCAGTGGCAGGAAGGGCCCCATCGTTGGTAGCAGTGGGAGGCATAGGGCCCCATCGTTGGTAGCAGTGGGAGGCATAGGGCCCCATCGTTGGTAGCAGTGGGAGGCATAGGGCCCCATCGTTGGTAGCAGTGGGAGGCATAGGGCCCCATCGTTGGTAGCAGTGGGAGGCATAGGGCCCCATCGTTGGTAGCAGTGGGAGGCATAGGGCCCCATCGTTGGTAGCAGTGGGAGGCATAGGGCCCCATCGTTGGTAGCAGTGGGAGGCATAGGGCCCCATCATTGGTAGCAGTGGGAGGCATAGGGCCCCATCATTGGTAGCAGTGGGCGGCATAGGGCCCCATCATTGGTAGCAGTGGGAGGCATAGGGCCCCATCATTGGTAGCAGTGGGAGGCATAGGGCCCCATCATTGGTAGCAGTGGGAGGCATAGGGCCCCATCATTGGTAGCAGTGAGAGGAATAGGGTCCCATCATTGGTAGCAGTGGGAGAAATAGGGCCCCATCATTGGTAGCAGTGGGAGAAATAGGGCCCCATCATTGGTAGCAGTGGGAGGAATAGGGCCCCATCATTGGTAGCAGTGGGAGGAATAGGGCCCCATCATTGGTAGCAGTGGGAGGAATAAGGCCCCATCATTGGTAGCAGTGGGAGGAATAAGGCCCCATCGTTGGTAGCAGTGGGAGGAATAAGGCCCCATCGTTGGTAGCAGTGGCAGGAATAGTGCCCCATCGCTGGTGTCAGTAGGAGGAATAGTGCCCCATCCTTGGTAGCAGTGGGAGGAATAGTGCCCCATCGTTGATAGCAGTGGGAAGAATAGTGCCCCATCGCTGGTGTCAGTAGGAGGAATAGTGCCCCATCATTGGTGTCAGTGGGAGGAATAGTGCCCCATCGTTGGAGTCAGCGGGAGGAACGGTGCCCCATTGTTGGCGTCAGTGAAATAATTTATGCGCTGTCATTGTTCGGAATAATATCCCGTTGTTGGTGCCAAGGGGAGGACTAGAGCCCTCAGGCTGCAATTTGGGAACCACTGCTCTAAACACCCCATTAGCTTTCTAAATTTGTTGGGGAGATTAGTGAAGAGTTCCAAGCTCCTTCATCTAGACATAACCCTTACAAATAGGTGGCCACACTCTCTTTATTTTGTTCTATGGCAACAGCAGGAAGAACAAGAGATGCCATAGAGGTGGTAGTTGTGATGCAAGATCTGAGAACGCCATCTGAGAACGCCAGAGGGGAAGGAGCCCAACACTTGAAGCATCCAAAGCAATAAGGCAACCAACACATGATTTGATCCATCAAGTCCCACCCATAATTGGGCCTTTCAGCCATATTCCTCAACATAGGTTGACGTAAACCTCTTGATGTCTTCTTAATAAATGACAGGCATGCAGTGCAGAGGGGAGAATTTATACACTACATATTTATCAGCTCCGCTGAACAGCGATGTTGAAAGAGTAATGCTGGTGATTTGCAGACAACACTGAATACTGCTATGTATTATTGATGAACACGAGCAGCTGATATTACATCAAGGAGAAAACCAGAATTACATGAAGCAGAAACACCAACCGCAGTTCTTAGAAAATCTACTTGTGGGAGGAAGGGAAAAAAAAAAGGAATATCAAAAGCCCCGTCCCGTCCTGACATCCCCCCTTACAAATCACTCACAGACATGGCATTAATGGAAGAACTGCTGGAAAGCTATAAAGACACCCTTTGGTTCACTTACGTATTCCATCAAGAGCCATGGAATCATCCTTCCGTTCATTTACGCTAGCCACCCATGCACTGATCCAAACGTTTTCTACTTTGTCAATCGGATCTGGGATTCCTGCTTTTTTGATTGTCAAGTGTTTGGGTGTTTTTGAAATTTCTTTAAAAAAACAAAAAAAACAAAAAAAAAAATGAATCAATTGGTAGTCTTAAAATGCTATTCAATTACTATATGGCCGACGGGTTTCAATTAAATATGACTAAGGAATGGAAAGAAATTAAAACAAAAATTGCTCGATACTAAAAAGCACTTTCAAAAGCCCAGCTGAAAGCAATTGGAAATTTTATGATCTGTCTGATTGCTTATTTCACAATTTAACCTCATCTATTGAAAAGGAATCAAAGAGATGCTGTTGTTTTGCTTATGCAGCGTAAAGTGACAAGGTTTGTCTAAATGACGCTCAACCCCTATCCCCCAATAAGTGTATACTCACCTGGACAGCACTCCTCCTCCTACAAAATACCTTTCCATAACCTCCTTCTATGATGTGGTACCCAGACCTAGCGGACAATCACTAGTCCCAAGCATGGTCACATGATAGAGGACTGGTAATGTTATTGGTCCTTCAACCCTAGATAACCTCCTTCTAGAAAGTGGTACCCAGGCCTAGTGGAAAATCACTAACCCTAAGCACAATCACGTGATATAGGTGGGTAATGTCACCAGTCCTTCAGCCATAGATAACCTCCTTCTATGCTGTGGTACTCAAGCCTAGCAGACAATCACTAGTCCCAAGCATGGCCACGTGATAGAGGTGGTAATATTACCAGTCCTTCAACCCTAGACAACCTCCTTCTACAGTGCGGTATGTCACCAGTCCTTCAGCCATAGATAACCTCCTTCTATGCTGTGGTACTCAAGCCTAGCAGACAATCACTAGTCCCAAGCATGGCCACGTGATAGAGGTGGTAATATTACCAGTCCTTCAACCCTAGACAACCTCCTTCTACAGTGTGGTATGTCACCAGTCCTTCAGCCATAGATAACCTCCTTCTATGATGTGGTACTCAAGCCTAGCAGACAATCACTAGTCCCAAGCATGATCACGTGATAGAGGTGGTAATGTTACCAGTCCTTCAACTCTAGATAACCTCCTTCTAGAATGTGGTACCCAGGCCTAGTGGACAATCACTAACCCTAAGCACAGTCACGTGATATAGGTGGGTTATGTCATCAGTCCTTCAGCCATAGATAACCTCCTATGATGTGATACTCAAGCCTAGCAGACAATCACTAGTCCCAAGCATGATCACGTGATGGAGGTGGTAATGTTACCAGTCCTTTAAACCTAGATAATCTCCTTCTACAATGTGGTATGCCACCAGTCCTTCAGCCATACATAACCTCCTATGATGTGATACTCAAGCCTAGCAGACAATCACTAGTCCCAAGCATGGTCACGTAATAGGGGTGGTAATGTTACCAGTCCTTCAAACCTAGATAACCTCCTTCTAGAATGTGGTATCCAGGCCTAGTGGACAATCACTAGCCCTAAGCACGGTCACGCGATATAGGTGGGTAATGTCACCAGTCCTTTAGCCATAGATAACTCCTTCTATGATGTGAAACTCAAGCCTAGCGGACAATCACTAGTCCCAAGTATGGTTATGTGATAGAGGGGATAATCTCACCAGTCCTTCGACCATAGATAACCTCCTTCTATGATGTGGAACTCAGGCCTAGCGGATAATCATTAGCCCTAAGCATGGTCACGTGATAGAGGGGGTAATGTCACCAGTCCTGCAGCCACAGATTAGCTTGCATATTTCAACTATTAAGCTGTTTGGAGTACTACTACATATCTAATTCATCTCTATGTGGAGACCACATGCTATCTGGCACGGGCAGAAAGGTTGGTATTGCAAAGCCTCAAATAAGCTTTAAAAAGCACATCTATATCTATATATCTATATGGTTTACTTGCCAAAGGATTTGTATGTCTTTATATCCAGTTGTGAGGTTTACACAGCACACTTCTATTGATAATTGGAAGTGCCACCACCCATTTACATAGCGCTCACTAAAAAGTAGTGCTTAGTAAAAGGATGGTGGCACCCACAACCATCGACATTTTAAAGAAATTTTGATTGTTGCCTTGGCTAACATTATAGTGAATTCTGGCTACCACCCCAAATCCATATATACAGTAGGTGCAATATGCTACTGTATTTTGTGTTTTAACTGATTTTATGTTTTTAATTTGCATTAGTAAAAGTAGTATTTTTTTTTTCTCTTTTTACCAAGAGAATGGTGTGTGCCCATAAAGTCCATGGACTGCGGTCCAAAATGAATTTCTTTGTCTTACTGTCCTTTCATTGTCCAATGTGACTCTGGTGAAGACTGAGGATGAGCTTGGGTTGGATGGGGAGCGGCACTGATTGGGAACTGAGGGCCGATCACAAGTTCGGACTAAAATGGGAAGGAAGAAGTCGCTCCCACCCACTGCTGCCCAATTAACTGTGGCCAGGGCCATTTCTAGCTACACAAATGGGCAAGGAAGATGGTGACACCACTGACCTAATATGGCCATTCATGTGGACAAAATCTGAGCTCATCCTTAATGAAGATCATACTAGGTGCATGTAGAATGCGAGTAGAATGAGAGTGCATGGAGACAACATATAGCTAAAAGTGACCAGTGGTGATGACCAATACCGAAAATCAAAAAGATTGAAATAAGTCTGAAAACCTTATTTAATTTTTTTTTTAAAGGCAAGCTTAAACTAAATGTGGTTCCTCAGGATTTAGATGTACTGTAACTCTGCAACCTTTTATTAAATCCCATTTCCTCCCTGACAGGCCGGCTACTTTATCCAAAAATGTCAGTAGCAGGACTTCATTATGAGGGTGCTGCAGATGAATTGTCAGCATTGAGCCCAATGATAAGGCTGGAATGTCAAGACTCACCATGCACACAAGTAGGGAACGCTCCTGTGCTCCACTCACCTTTGTCCCCTTTTGTTTGCTGTAAATATGCAGGATTCTCCTCCACTTTAATTAATAAGGCCCCAGCCCCTCCGGCTCTCAGAGGATTAAGTGTCAGTAAACAGAGCAGAGCTGCTGTCACTGATCAGATTGAGAAACTCAATCCCTTCGGAGATGGGAAATTCACAATACACAGATTTTCATAGGAATCGGATCCTTCTTGCTCGGCAAAGTTCCCTGACCTAACAGCGCAGCCAGTGTCACCGTCCTAAATAAAAGAGCCCCCCCATCTGTATCCGGCAATAGGAACCTCAAATCCCAACACCACCACAAAAAATTTTATGTTACCATAAACATAAGGGTACCTGTCAAACTTGACTGCCAATGTCTGGTCAAGTGATCTTCCATTTGAAACATCATTCCATGAACTGGTACTGGCTCCAAACTGGTTCTGGTACCTTAAAAATATAATATGCACTATATTGTCAAAAGTATTGTGACACCTGCCATTACACATGAACTTTAATGGCATCCTGGTCTTAGCCCGTAGGGTTCAATATTGAGAATGCGAGCCAGGCCTTCTCGTCCACATCAGTGCCTGACCTTACAAATGAGCTTCTGGAAGAAAGGTCAAACATTCCCATAGACACACTCCTAAACCTTGTGGACAGCCTTCCCAGAAGTGTTGAAGCTGTTATAGCTGCAAAGGGTGGGCCAACTCAATATTGAACCCTACGGACTAAGACTGGGATGCCATTAAAGTTCATGTGTGTAAAGGCAGGCGTTCCAATACTTTTTGCAATATAGTATATATCCAGCGTTGCCAGATCCTATTAAAATGATGGTTTTACGCTGAGGAAAAACTTGTGTTGTGTCTTTACTCACTTTTTACACTTTTTTGGTGAATAGGTAGGGGTATGTACTCCATACTCATTCACATGGGAGGGGAGCGGTTGGGATCTTATTAAAAAGGGGGCTTCCTGATTCTGATAAGCCCCCCTGCTCGCAGACCCCCACAACCACCGGCCAGGGTTGAGGGGAAGAGACCCTTGATCATATTTTTTTCTTTTTTTAAACACAATTTAATAATATAAAAATAAATAAGAATTTTTTTTTAAAGCGCCCATGTCCCCGTTTGGGGATTCTAAGTAATTTTCTAGCAAACAATCCAAATTTTAACTTGTAAACACCAAATGTCAGAAATAGGCTTAGGCATGAGAGGGTTAATCAGTACAGCTATCGTTCGGAAATGCAATACAAATGCATTACAACAGGACATCACTTCTGAAATGTTTGTTTCTGTCGTGCGGCAATTTTCGCGACTTTAGTAAACTCATCAGATTCAATCTGAGATTAGCATGCAAAAAAAAAAAAAAAAAAAAAAAAAAAAAAAAAAAAACGGACGATCATTCGTCCGATAATCTCATTGTGTGTACAGGGCTTAAAGAGGAAGTAAACCCTGATGAGTTAATTCCTCTTTCATTCCCTGCAAAGGTAAAGCATAATGGACTACTATGCATCTCATAGTAGTCCATTATGTGTCACTTACCTGACACAGGAGCCAGCGAAGTCACCGCTGTCCCCTGTAGTCCGGCGCATCCATCTTCTCGGTGGGTCTCGCTGCTCCGCCGCTGTCATTCGGTGAAGCCGCGATGACGTCACTTCCGCGCATGCGCACGGGAGCTGCCACGTGCGGCATATCGCCGTTGACGGGTGCCGCGCTCAGTGCACCTGCGCGTCACTGTCTACGGCGCATGCGCCGTAGACAGCGGTGCCTGTCTTTCGGCAAATATCTCCTAAACCGTGTAGGTTTAGGAGATATTTATTGGACCTACAGGTAAGCCTTAATCTAGGTTTTCCTGTCGGTCAAAGTGTGTTGTAAGGGTTTACAACCACTTTAAGTGCAAGGCGTTTGACCCCTTGCAGGGTTGTGTAAAGGAGGTGAGCGAGCATTGCATGTGGTGGTGGGAGCACTTTGGATATGGAGGAGACATCACACAGGTCTTTCTTTATACATCAGTTGAAGATTTTGTTCACGTTGTCACTTTCTTTGGACTTTTTATTTATATTATCATTATTCACATATGGCATAGATAGTAGTTGTGTTTTATTTTATATGTATTGCAGCGCTGCCACTTTTTAATTTTCTTATACTGTTATCTGTGGGAGCACATTAGTGACAGCAGCAATCTAGGGTTCACTTTTATTTATTTTCCACATAGCAGTGCGCAACTATTCTAATTTTAACATGCTGTACAACACATCTCAGCATGTATGCACAACACACACCTACGGGTGCACATCTCTATATGCATGCTCTGGTGTGAATGAGCCCCTATGCTGGGTTCACACTTTTGCAGTGTGTTCACAGAAGCACATTGTTGTGCGATACCCAATTCACCAAATCACACCAAAAAAAAAAAAGCAGCATGTCGTTTAAAAAAAAAAAAAAAAAACATTACCAGGCGTTGTGGTGAGCAGCAATGCACTTCTGTTGGCATTGTGCATTAGGGCACTTTTAGGAATGCATGGCACTGCAGTACAACAATGTGCTTTTGTACATTGTGTCATTAGGCACGCTCCCCGCTGTGCGAAAGAGTGAATCCAGTCTCAGGCTCTATTCACACATATACGACTCCAAAGTCGTGTGGCTTTAAAGTGTAACTTTGATGCAACTTTGGATGGTTGTGAGTTGGCGCTGACCAGTCCATCCAAAAGTTGCAAAGTCAGCCTTTCACTAAAATAAATTTAAAACAATGAAACAAAATAATACACATTTTTCTTTAGGCTAGGTTTCCACTAGTGTGACTTTTCATGCGATTTGGGACTGAAAAGTCGCATGACAAGTCGCACCTCCATGATTTCCAATGAGGACCGTTCATATCTGTGTGACTTCAAGACGCAGCCACTTCAAAAAGGAGTCCCTGCACTACTTTGGTCCCACCTTTGATGTGACTTAAGGTCCACAGATCTCAAGAATACACAGGCATCGTTTCAAGTCGCAGCAAAAAAAATTGTGGTAAAATTTGCGTCAAAAACCGCAACAGTGGAAAGCCTTATAAAAACAAACCTTTCACTAAAAATACATTTAAAACAATGAAACGAAATAATGCACATTTGTTTTTTAGAAAAACAAACCAACCTTTCACTAAAATAATAAAAATAAAAAAAATGAATCAAAATAATGCATTTTTTTTTTTTTTTTTTTTAAGAAAAACAAAGCTTTCAATAAAATAAAATTAAAATTACATAAAAAAATAAAAAAAATAAAAATAAAAAAGCACACATCTTTACTGTGCATAGAAGATGCTGGCCATATTTAAATAACAATCCAACCAACAAAAACATCTTCCACCCCAGTTGGACTTTGGCATTTCTGATGAAGGGACATAGAAACTTGAAACAATCCCACAAGACTTATTTAAAGCAATCACATTACAATCATAGATAAAAAAAAATAAAAAAAATTAAAAATAAAGTCTACACAATCTGTGCATCCCCTTGGTAGGAGCCAACAATATTCCCCACTTCGAGCCAACAATGTCCCCTTTCCCCCCTTTCTCCTGAATGAATGCAGGACAATAAATGCCTAAAAAAGGACAACCAGATCTACAGATTTTTACCACCAACCATAGCTAGAAAATCTCTACTAAGGTCCTCAGCATCCTCAATAGGTAGCCAAGTCACCCAATGTGGTCCAAGAGTCTAATATCAGACAACAAGCATGCAACATGGACAAAACAAACGAATTTGGAAGCCATCCATTTCAGCTCCGAAGAGAAGAAATTTCCACCGATTGCAACAGAAAACACTCAAAAAACATCAGGCGCCAGCTTAACTGATTAGGTGTATTTGCTAAAGCTTCTGGGATTTGTACAACCGTGATCTATCTGCAAGTGTCTTAATGATATCCCTGCTCATTACGAGCCTCTTTGCATAAAAAGAATTAGATCACTTACGTGATTCCAGTTATATTATTCCAGTTGTCGCTGCACAATCCTAGCACCGCTAAGAAGGAAAAAAAAGACCAAAAATAACCCGACTTTGGGAGTAAATGAAGGAAGCCAGCCCTGAAATCTAGTTAAAAAGTTTGCTGACAAGTCTATTATTGACTTTCCCACCCCAATGAAGGCAGTCCATCCTAGAAACATTAACCTTTGTTCAGGTCTGACACTTCCGTCTATCACCCCAGCTCATCCTGCCAATGTCCACCTCAATGAAACAAGACACTCTCTTGAGTCAGGCGTGGACAATAGGAGAGTCATTTATCATCACCTGCAAACAAAGCCCAGGACCATCTCATCTGCCCATACCTTGTTGTACAAACATTGAAAAATCAATTCCCCCAGGTGACCAAAACTGACCAACCTTGAAAAGTAACAAAGTGACTCATAGAAAAGATTAGCGGGAGGGATTAAATGTGCGCTTACCGGCCACTTTATAAAAGGTACACCTTGCTAGTCCTGGGTTGGAACGCAATTTTGCCTTCAGAGCTGCCCTTCGTGGCATAGATTTAACAAGGTGTTGGAAACGTTCCTCAGAGATTTTGGTCCATAGGGACATGATGGCCTCACGCAGTTGCTGCAGATTTGTCAGCAGCACATCCAAAGCTGCTCTAGTGGACTGAGATCTGGTGACTGTGGAGGCCATTTCGAGTACAGTGACCTCATTGCCATGTTCAAGAAACCAGTGGTGAGATGATTGGAGCTTTGTGACATGGTGCATTATCCTGCTGGAAGGAGCCATCAGAAGATGGGGACACTGTAGTCATAAAGGTGTGGACATGGTCAGCAACAATACTCAGGTAGGCCGTGGTGTTTAAACGATATTCAATTGGTACTAAGGGGCCCAAAGTGTGCCAAGAAAATATCCCCCACACCATTCCACCACCACCACCACCACCACCACCACCACCACCAGCCTGAATCGTTGATACAAGGCAGGATGGATCCATGCTTTCATGTTTATGCCAAATTCTGACCCTACCATCTGAATGTCGCAGCTGAAACCAAGACTCATCAGACCAGGCAACATTTTTCCAATCTTCTATTGTCCAATTTTGGTGAGCCTGTGCAAATTGTAGCCGCAGTTTCCTGTTCTTAGCCAACAGGAGTGGCACCCGGAGATGTCTTCTGCTGCTGTAGCCCGTCTGCTTCAAGGTTCAATGTGTTGCACATTCATTCAGAGAAGGTACTCTGCATAACTTGGTTTTAACGAGTGGGTATTCGAGTTACTGTTGCCTATCATCTCAAACCAGTCTGCCCATTCTCCTCCAACATCAATAAGGCATTTTCGTCCACACAACTGCCGCTCACTGAATATTTTCTCTTTCTCTAGGCCCTAGAGATGGTTGTGCATGAAAATACCAGTAGATCAGCAGTTTTCGAAATATTCAGATCAGCCCGTCTGGCACCAACAACCATTCTACATTCAAAGTCACTTAAAAATACCTTTTCTTCTCCATTCTGATGCTCGGTTTGAAATTCAGCAAGTCGCCTCCACCACGTGTAGATACCTAAATGCATTGAGTTGTTGCGATGCGACTGGCTGATTAGCAATTTGTGTTACCAAGCAATTGAACCGGAGTAAGTAATAAAGTGGCCAGTGAATTTGTGGATGTGTATGTCGCACAGGAAAATTGCACTGAGTTTGTGGTGCCATTAAGAATGAACGGCACCCATATGTGCATATTGCAGTGATTGGTGTGCGATTTTTACCTCTACGAATTTGTACTATTTGGGAGAAATCCATAGTGCCAAAAAAAAAAACCGCACATACACAGACTCCATGCAGACTGTGTCCCCAGTGGGAAACCAAGATCCAGGTCAAGGCAAGAGAGTGCTTCCATCTGATGTTTTTTAGACAGGTGCTCCCCATTGTGACTGATTCCCTTTAACCTGCACAAAAGAGCCAGCTTCTGCATATTGTGTAATGTAAGCCGACGCTGATCTTTAAAACTGATAGCAGACAGTTAAAGAAATCCAGGCATAAAAAGGGGATTAAGCTGCCCACTTGTGAATCTGCCTCTGGGACATCTGAGTAAATAGGGAGCCAGAGAAGAAGAAAAAAAAGATTGTTTTCTCTTCATCAATCACTGGTCTGGGATTGGCAATAATGGTCATGTGAAGTTTGAGAGGAAGTGGTTTTGGGTGTTAGGGTCGCGAGTTCAAGCTGTCGAGTGAATCAGTGCAACATGAAAAGGCCAAATTACTTCAATGACTGCAACTAGTGTGAGATGTGAAATTACATTTGCAAAAAAATAAAATACATTGTATGTAATTTATTATACATACATTATTTATATATATATATATATATATATATATATATATATATATATATATATATATACACATACATACATATACACATACACATATACATATTATATATATATATATACATATACACACACACATATTATATATATATATACATATACACACACACATATTATATATATATATATATATATATATATATATATATATATATATATATATATATATATATAAACACACAATATTATATTTATATTTTTATATATATTATTTTTTTCTTTGCAAATCTGCAAATATTAGCAAACCATCATCGCATCTCCAATATAATTTGGGTTATGTGCAACTACTACACGAACATTGATCCTGTTCCTAATTTGACAACCCTCTGATACCCTATGATATCTGAAAACCTCAGATAAACATCCGATATACTCGGCCATATATTGTTAGATCTCTTTACAACGAGGCCAATCCTTCTTTAGAGGAGGAAGCAGAAGACATCTGCTTGGCCTTGTGCATAGAATGACCATACTACATACCAGGATGTGCTGTACTGTTCAAGGGCAGGTTGACCACCGCCACCACCAATCATTATTGGCCGCCTCTGGGCAGAGTATCCAATTTGATGCGGTCAATTTAGGTATCCAGACAGCTGCTGGTGTTGCCACTGTTTGAATACAAAAGCCAGCAGTGCAAATTCCTCCACCCATTCTGTATGACGGAGATGGGGGAATGTATTGATTTCGCCTGCTAAGACCGCGGACTGAATGAGAGTACTCTATAGGAGTATGACTAGCCTTTGTAATGTCATGGGCCACACTTGAAGCACCCTACATCAAGCAAGATGACCGTCACTGACTTAGGACAATCATACACTATACAATCTTCTTTAGAATTACAATCAACTATACAGTGAAAGGCTGAAAGGGCATGACTGATTTGATACAAAATTGGAAAAATCTGAATGTATAGTTTAAGGACAGCTTTAGGGTGACCATGCACATTACAAAGTAATGTCATGGGTGAGTCAGTGCCCAGTTATATGCCAAGTTGGGAGGGGTCCTAGCTACACTCGGGGTATGGGAGCCAAACACCCCACATCTGCCAGAATGTAGCCAGCACACATAGTCCCAGGACAGGGCAGGAGGCCAGGTGGAGTAGACCTGGAGCTTCTAGTTGTAGTCAGTCTGTTCCTTAAGGAGGTGAGGGCTAGGGAAGATTGAAAAAGGTTGGGAGGGGTCCTAGCTGCACTTGGGGCATGGGAGCCAAATACCCCACATCTGCGAGAATGTAGCACACACAGTCCCGGGACAGGGCAGGAGGCCAGGTGAAGTGGAACTATACATAGGAGCTGCCAGTTGTAGTAATTCTGTTCCTTAAGGAGGTGAGGGCTAGGGAGGACTGAAAAAAGGCATTTTAGGCCAGGCTGCAGATCACAGTTTGAGGCTGCTTCACTGGAAGGTTCTCGGGAGAGAGAGAGCACAGTCCTGTGAGTACTAATGACCCCGGACAGGAGACGAGACTGAAAGGGAAATGGCTGTTAAAAGTGCTGCATGTGCTTTGACTTGTGACTACTGCTGACCATCCACTATACAGGATTTACTGTATATGTCAATTGACTCTGGAATGTACTGTATATGTCCCTGCGATGTGACTAGTGCTCATCAATGAGCAGAAGAAAACAGTCCTGAAAACCGGACATCACACTAAACCCCTGTGTATAAAGAGTGGAAGCAGCCTCAGCCTAGACTCTGCCTGGGCCACACACCCCAACCCGTTTCGCCCCTCCCACGGGGCTTAGCCAAGGGGATGATAAGTGACTACAGGGTGACTGTAATGATATTTTCTGAACACCACCAGTAAAGTGCAGTGAATCTATTCCTGTGCGGACATTCCTTTCTCTGAATATGAAGGTCTATGGCAGGGGATGTTGTGTGGAGGGCTACGCCAAGGAGCAGGGCAGAAGATGGTGGAGGGTTCAACCTCAGCAGGAGGAACTGTGTTCTAGCAGGGCTAGAGAGGGGGTAGGGACTTGTGCTCTTGGCACCAATTTTAGCCAATCACAAAGCTCTTCTCACAAGGGGGGCATTCGAAAAACTCACATGTTAAAAAAAAAAAAAAAAAGAATTTTTTTTTATAGGCAAAAAACTAAGTCTATACTGTACATCTTTTACCTCATCAAATAAAAAAAACAGTGCAGAGATTATAAGCTTTTTACCACATTTACAATGGTAAAGGGTAATATGCGAAAAGCAGCCCCTCTTTCGTTACAAGGAAAGGAGGTGAAAATGTCCATTAGCTGCCTTCAGCAATTTCCACTGCTCTGTTGTGAAACAATATCTGGCTTTTTATTCAGACAGGAGTCCTTCTTTAAGCTATGTACGGAAGGAAAATGACAGCACAGATTACTCAGAAGGTCGGACCACCCCTATACAATGACAGCTAATGAACGTAGCTCTCATTAGATGTAAATTCCAGCGGCAAACAGAAAGGACGAAAAAAACAGCAATCAAGATGTAGCAGGCAGGTAATTACAGAATCTGTTAAATTACCATGATTAGGAGACACTGAGAAGGAACACGCCACAAATTTCCGTCAACTTTTCGTGGAGAGGAAGGAAAGTTTAATTGAACAGCTGTACATCTGAATGACAGCTTTTATTTCCACGCCTGAAGTGTAGGAACCCACTCCATGGCCGACAGGAGAGAGACTGGCCCCTGGATAAAGGGTGGTATGGGAAATCTTGAAAAAAAGGGTATAAATGGGCAACCTGGAGCTAAGTATGGGATAACGGACTACACTGCAATATAATGTCCCACTAGGTGGCCAAACTTTTGTAGCCAACCGACCATCACACATATAAGCATGTTGGACAATCCATGCCAAAACCATGGAAATTAATATGTAATCCCCCTCCCCTTTGTGGCTATAACAGCATCCACTCTCCTGGGAAGGCTTTCCATGAGATTTTGGAATGTGTCTGTCAGTGGGAATTTGTGCCTATTCAGCCAAAAGAGTATTTAGGAGGTTAGGTAATGATGGTGGATCAGAAGACCTGGATTGCAACCAGCACTCATCAGGAAGGAATAATAATAATAATACTTAATAACGTAATGGTCTGTATAGTATTCCATTGTATTGCAAGCAAGAAATAGGTTTGTGACACCTGAAAATCACTCCTATAGGAGCTTGACTGACATCCCATTGAAAACCATGGGAATAAATATGGAGTTATCCCTAATCATTGTGGCTACAAGACCCTCTACTCTTCTGGAAAGTCTCCCCCCAAGGCTTTGAAGCATCTGTTCGAGATTTTGAGGTCAGGTATGGATGTTGGAAGACCTGAAGTCCCAACCCAAAGTTGTTCAATAGGGTTGAGGTCAGGCTCTGTGCAGGCCACTCAATATCCTCCACGACAAACTCTTCCAACCATGTCTTTACGGAGCTAGCTTTGTGTAAAAGGGCCTCCAAACCGTCGCCACAGAATTGAAACTTTGGAATTGTCCAAAATACCTTTATATGCTGTCACATTACCAGAACCCTTCATGGGAATTTCCCAAATTCAGTTATTTAGGGGGGTGTCCACATAAAAAGGTGTGATAGTCATCTGTCAGATGTCAATTACCACTTAAAGCAGAAGTAAACCCATCCATAACACTGTTTAATTTCCGTCACATGCCAGAAATGTAACACTCCCATTGCTTGTGCTCTCAACCAAACTGTCAAACCATTCAATGGCTGGTGTCATAACGGATCACATGTGCAGCATCAAGACAGTTGTAGATTAAACAGAGGCAAAGATGGCAGTTTCTTTGGCTGAAAAAAATAAGGGGTTTTACTTACACTTTAAGAACAGGTTCTATTTGACTAGATCCCATGTGACATGTTTAGCTACGCCTTTCCATTAGTTAATTACTTTTCGACATACAAGAGAGTGAAAAACCAGTGCCCCTAAGACGTGCAGTTCTATAACTAGCTCAATATTTCTACCTATCAGACCGCTCTGTCCATAAAACAGGCAGTTAGAGCCGCAGCAAAGTAATAGGACACACAATCCCTCCTCAACCTGCTAACAGGAGCTCCGCAGGAACTTGTTTTATGGGTGCCAGATTACAGAAGGTCTAATTAAAATTAGAAAAAGCCCATAGAAGCAAATTGGAAAGCTTGCTCTAAAGCCGTCTAAAATCTGCCATTCTTTTTAATTTATAGTTGATTGCTGGGGCCTTTTACAGTAGAGATATCCTGCAAATTACAGAAAGGAGAAATTTTGCAAGAACGGTCGGACACAATTCATCGGAATGGATAATACTTGACAGCCGGACTGATTTGTTTCTCAGGTCGCTTACTAATCTGCAACCATTCAGAGGAAATTAAACAGAAGGCCTCCTGAAGTTTGCATCAAGACGACAAGGGGTACTACGCTGGTACAGGCAATGGCAGACAACAATGATCTCATCTCATAGCTGTTGTAGGTGCCATTTCCTGTTTTCGTTGACATCAACAGAGGCGAGGGTTCCTCTGTACTAGGCAGCGTTTTCATTCAAATTTTTATTTTTCAAGCTAGGTAAATGAAAAAACGGCAGCTCAGCTGAAGGGTTTTACCGCCTCCTAACCGCTAGTGTGAACGAGCCTTAATGCACTGTGATCCCTCTGCCTAGCAAAAATTAATCCCCCCCCCCATAGTATAGATCTCCCCCAACATCCCTGAATACCCCTCCTCCCAGTCTACCCCCTCAGTACAGACCTCCCAGGACAAACCCCCCAGTAATGACTCCCTATCCAACACAAACCCCCCTCTTCCTCCAGCACAGACCACCCCCAACCCCCCCCCCCCCACACACACACAAACACACACACAAACACACACACACACACACACACACACACACACACACACACACACACCAGAGACCCTAAAGCACAGAACCCCTCAGCGCAGACCAACCTCCTCCCCCAGCAAAAATGGACTACACTCAGCACAGAGAGACCCCCAGCACACACTGACCCCCCCCCCCCCCCCCCACTTCCTCAAAAAAAAAACATCCCACCAGACTGACCTCCCAGCAAACACAGGGCAGCACACACTCATCACCACAGAAAAGACCACCGCCCCAGCACAAGCCAACACCCTCCCCCCCCATTCTCAGCACAGATCAGCACAAACCCCCCCCCCCCCGCAGAATAGACGACCCTGGCCCATCCCCCAGCAAAGGCTAACCATATCCAAAACAGAGTGACCATCCCTTCAACACACACCACCCCCCCCGACAGAACAGACCGACTGCCCCCAGCACAGGGCAATACACAGCACCCCATCACTCAGCAAAGACTAACCATATCTAACACAGACTGACCACCCCTCCAGCAAACACCAACCCCTCCCCCAGAAAAGGGCAACACACACACACACACCGGCCTGTCACCTAGCAAAGACTAACCAAAGCCAACACACACTGATCACCCCTAAAGCACACAACAAGCCCTCCCCCAGAAAAGACTGACTGCCCCCAGCACAGGGCAACACACACATAGGCCTGTCACCTAGCAAAGACTAACCAAATCCAAGCACACACTGACCACCCCTTCCCCAGAAAAGACAGAGACAGACTGCCCCCAGCACAGGGCAACACACACACACTGACCCATTTAACCCCAAAGCAAAGTCTAACCATATCCAACACAGCAATTGTGTGTGAGCTCAGAGTCCTACTTTAGGAATGAAATGCCGGCTTGTGCCATTTCCAATGTGCGGCTCATATCGGCGTGGACCATCAGTTCTGATCAATAAACTACTTTACGGTTTCTTTCCAACAATAGAAGCAATTGTCATAAAGCAAAGAGCTGTGACTAGCATAGTAAATCAGACTTCGGCCGATGGTAATCTTCGGTGATAGGCCATCTATATTTCACAATACATAATAGATGGGCATTTCCACACACTGCATATCCTTTTTGTTTATCAGCCTGAAATAATAGGCCCAATTTACCATTCGGTCAGGAGTAATGCCTCCTCTGAAATCTCTTTGTATTTTATCCTTTTGGGCCGCGCAGCGTTCGTTCCTCAAATAAACATCGCAGATTGATCGCCTTCTCCCTAAACACCGCTATCATATCTACTCCTAATCTCTGTTCCACACTAAACCGATCAGCGGTAATGAATCCAGGCCCAAACTCCTGCCTGATAATCCAACTATTATTTTAATTGATCTGAACGTTTGTCAGTTCCAATTCTCTTCTGTACGGCGCAGCTAGAAATTGAGCTTAAAGTAGAACTAAAAGGCAGAGCTTTTTTTTTTCATTTTGGATACAGTAGAGGGTTATTAACCCCTGTTAATGTTTTATGCCATCAATGTCACATTGAGGAGATTTCCATCATTCCCTGCCCCATAGCCAAACCAGGAAGCGAGAGGAAATCCCTGGTTGTCACCACAACTAGTGTCCCCACTTGGCCTTGCTTTGTGCACTGGTCCAAACCATTTGGTGGAAGCGGGGGGGGATTATGGTGTGGGTTTGGCCCCTTAGTTCCAGTGAAGGGAACTCTTAAGGCGTCAGCATACCAAGACATGTTGGACAATCTCATGCCCCCAACTTTGTGGGAACAGCTTGGGGATGGCCCCTTCCAACATGACTGTGCACCAGTGCACAAAACAAGGTCCCATTGAGACATGGATGAGCGAGTTTAGGGTGGAGGAACTTGACTGGCCTGCACAGAGTCCTCACCTCAATCCAGATAGAATCACGTTTGGGATAAATTAGAGCAGAGACTACGAGCCAAGTATTCTTGTCCAACATCAGTGCCTGGCCTCACAAATGTGCTTCTGGAAGAATGGTCAAACATTCCCATTGACACACTACTAAACCTTGCAGGACAGCCTTCCCAGAAGAGGTGAAGCTTTTATAGCTGAACAGGGTGGGGAAACTGAATATTGAACCCTACAGACTAAGAGTGGGATGCCATTAAATTTCATGTGTGTGTAAAGGCATGCGCCCCAATACTTTTGGTAATATAGCAAGAGCTCCCAACTGCCCCTGATTTTGAGGGACTGTCCCTCATTCAGAACAAAGTCCCTCTTTCCTCCCCATTTGTTCCTCATTTTGGTCTGATCTATATAGCTGTATAAAAAATTGACTATTTAGCCATCAAAAAGTGTTCTACAATGCTAAATCTTTAATCCAATTTCTAAATTGCTGTATTTGTAAAAGCCAATATAAAGGAATAATAGTGGTAAAAAAGCACTTGTGGGTTTAACTAATTTTTTTTGTACAATTTTCCTATTTGTTCATATTAACCGCTTGCCGACCAGCCACCGTCGTCGGCAAGTCGGCACGATCCCACAAACCGGCGTAGCTATATATCGGCTCGCGGGATCGGTATAGCAGGAGCGCACATACCCGCTGCACTGTGGGGGTAAACACACAAATCCCCATTCGGCTCTGTGAGGAGTGACAGATCGTGTCTTCCTAATAGCTAACAACCACAATACGTCACTTCCTCTAATCAGTCCCCCCCCCCCTTCAGTTAGAAACACGTAGCAGGGAACACATTTAATTCCTTGATCGTCCCCTAGTGTTAACCCCTTCCGTGCCAGTGAAATTTTTACAGTAATCAGTGCATTTTTACAGCAGTGCCAATGGTCCAAAAAATGTGTCAAAAAATTGTCCGATGTGTCCGCTATAAATGTCGCAGTCCCGATAAAAAAATTGCAGATCGCCGCCATTACTAGAAAAAAAAATAATAATAAAAATAATAATAAATCTATCCCCTATTTTGTAGATGCTATAACTTTTACGCAAACCAATCAATATACGCTTATTGCAAAATATGTAGAAAAATACATATCGGCCTAAACTGAGGAAAAATTCGCTTTTTTTTAAAAAACAAAAAAACAAAAAAGGGGATATTTATTATAGCACAAAGTACAAAATATTGTGTTTCTTTTCAAAATTGGCGTTTTGTTTATAGCGCAAAAAATAAAAACCGCAGAAATTATCAAATACCACCAAAAGAAAGCTCTGTTTGTGGGAAAACAGGACGTCAATTTTGTTTGGGTGCAATGTCACACGACTGCGCAATTGTCAGTTAAAGGGACGCAGTGCCGAATCGCAAAAAAAATGGCCGCAGCCAAAATCTTCCGGGGCTGATGTGCTTAAGAAATGAAAAGTGTTTCAATAATATCACCAAGTGTTCAATACAGAAATTTTGCGCTAGACAAAATTGCCATTCATGTGGGACAGAATTTCACATGCATACAAACAGAAAAGGGCACATTTTGGATATTTGAGCTAAAAGATGCCCGTTCGCACTCCATCACCCCCACCCCCGCACACCAATGTCCCATCTGGAGCAGGAAGCCCTTGGAGTACGAGGAGTTAACCTCACCTTCACAGGCCATTTAATAGACAGCTCTTCCAAACCCACTCCAGTACTGTGTGTCCTCATGTTAAGTGGTACGCTGCTGTGTGCCAGAGTTAATTAGCGGAAAAGATGTCTTAAACTAGCGTAACACGATGTAAACAATTCAAGAAGTACAAGTTCCTCACAGTAAATCAATTGCTTTGTGGAATTGTATTATCAGATCAAACCCGAGAAGAGTGTAGATTCATGTGAGCTGTTGAAAAAGGATAAAAACAAAAAAAATAAAAATACACACACTACCAAAAAGAGTGTCGGCAACTCCTAAATAATATCCAGTCATTCAGGGTGATGGGTAGGGAAAGACGATTGATTTTGTTAGAATTCTGCCTGGGTGCACACCAGCACCAGAGTGTGTGTAGTAGGGAAATTTATATAGAATGGTTTCATAACCAGAACCCGAAACAGTCCACGAATCCCACAATGAAGTAGTTGACCTATTAAGCATTTGCATCATGAAACAAAGTATGAGGGGCTACCAAAGCGTAACGAAAACCCTGCCCGGGTGCACACCAGAACACCAGAGTGTGTAGTTAAATTTTTATAGAATGGTTCCAAAGCCAGAACCCAGAACAGTCTACGAATCCCACAATGACGTAGTCGACCTATTAAGCATATGCATCATGAAACAAAGTATGAGGGGCTACCAAAGAATAACACAACCCTGCCCAGGTGCACACCAGAGTGTGTAGTTACATTTTTATGGAAAAGGGTTCCAAAGCCAGAACCCAGAACAGTCTACGAATCCCACAATGAAGAAGTTGACCCATCATGAAAAAAAGTCTGTGGGGTTACCAAAGAGTAGCAAAACCCCTGGAAACTAACCTGTGACTTATTGGTACAAGACATGAGGGGCTACCAAAGAATAACGCAACCCTGCCTCGGTGCACACCAGAACACCAGAGTGTGGATACATTTTTATAATGGTTCCAAAGCCAGGACCCAGAACAGTCTACGAACCCCACAATGAAGACGCTGCCCTATCATGAATCAAGGTCTGTGGGGTTTCCAAAGAGTAGCGAAACCCCTGGAGACCAACCTGTGGCTTTTTGGTACATGTTGTGTGACCCTTGGACACCCCCACCCCAGTCTGTAATGGGACATGTAAATAATTAATAGCAGTGATCTACACTAGTAGAATTTTTATTTTACTGGCCTCTGTCCTCCCGTGTGAGAGAGAGGCCTTAGGAGGCCATCCATTGTAGGACCACATTCTCCTGGGACTTCAGGCGCCCAGCCTTCCTAGACAGTTAGTCCTGGACCCATAGGGTTATGCTGCTGGTATTGTTATCTTAACCTCATCTAAGGCCGCGTACACAAGCGCGGACTGTTCGCCCAACTTTGTCCGTCCAACAGTTTCGGCAAACAGTCCGCTCAAACTTAGCATGGACGGACATGGCCACACACGACGGACGAACAGTTTGCTGAAACCGTGCGCGATGACGTGAACGGCACATACGACGGGACGAAAAATACGACGTCCTATACACTGCATTATAGCTTTCGGCGTGAAAATCCTTTCTGAGCATGCGCGCAACTTTGTTTGACGAACAAGCCTACACACGAGCGGACTGTTCGCTGAAACAAGGTTTCAGCGGACAGTTTTACGGAATTTCCGAAAAACCTTGTCCGTCCAACTGTCCGCTGAAACTGTCCGCTGAAAGCCCACACACGAGCGGACTGTCCGCCCAAACACTGTTCAGCGGACAAAGTTGGGCGAACAGTCACCGCGTGTGTACGCGGCCTTAGAGTATCAATGTTGATGTAAAGCAGTGGTTCTCAACTCCTGTACAAAGGATCCACTAACAAGCCAAGTTTGCAAGATAACTGAAATATAATTGCAGGTGATATCATTTGCTGCTCTGTGATTGAAGTAATCTAGTTTGCATCTCCACACGGTAATACTTAAATTCTGGCCTGTTAGTGGGTCCCGAGGACAGGCGTTGAGAACCACTGGTGTAAATGATCTGGTTCCTGGGTAGGCGGGTTCTACACTCCACGGGATGTCCACAGTCTCCTTAGCTTGTAGTGTAATGTAACGAAAATTTAAATTGAAGCACCACACCACTGTTAAGAGGTCCAGATACAACTTTATTCTATGAAAAGTTAGGAGTACATTCCAAAACGTAACCAATGCGTTTTAGGAGTCCAAGAGCGCCCCCTTCATCAGGGCTTGAGTGACTACAATGTGAACACACCAGAAGGGAGCTGGACCTACAATGGTATTTTTTCCAGTGTGAATTATAAGGACAGGTCTTTTCAATAGCTTGTTTATTCTGGTGTGTTCACATTGTAGTCAGTCACGCTTCGATTAAGGTGGGTGCTCTTGGACCCCTGGAACACTTTGTGGATTGTACCCCTGACTTTTGATGGAATAAAGTTGTATCTGGATCTCTTAGCAGTGGTGTGGCGCCTTCAATTTACAATTTTCTGTCAGATCCTGCGATTCCCAGCTCCACACCCAGCTTCTTCCCTGCAGCAGCACAAGGGTAAGAGGTGTGCACTGTGATGTAAAGTGAGGGTGAGGGTCTCTTGACTTGTGATGGTGGGTGCTCTGAACATTTAGTCTTACTGATACAACCGCCCCTTAGAGGACAACCATAATGCTGATGTGGCCCAAGATGAAGTTGAGTTTGACATCCCTGCTCTATAGTGTGTACTTGTCTCTGTTCAAAGCACTAAGTATCATTTCTCTCTGCTGTCTTGCTCCTCTGTTATCAGCATGAATCACTTCTGACAAGTTTTCCTGACACCAAGAGAAAAAAGGTTATGGGGAGGAATCCCCAGCACATAGCCTGTGATTGACAGCCTCAGCTCTGTTCCTGTGTGCTGTGTGAAGGAGGGTGTGTCCCTTCCCTCCAATCAGCTCTCAGAACTCTCCTCACTTAGCTCTGCAGAGTGTAACTTTAGCTTCCTGCTTTCTGAAATCTCAGACAAGCTTGTACACATTCTGCACTTTGAATGGCTGTAGCGGAGAGAATACTGCAGATAAACAGGTACAACTTATGCAGGAGGATTTGTTTAACCACTTCCCGACCAGCGCACGACGATGTACGTCGACAGAATGGCACGGGCAGGCATATTGGCGTACATGTACGTCCAATATTCAAAGCCGCCCTGCCATCGGGAGCGTGCCGCCGGCGGCGCGCTCCCGCACTGGTCGGGACCCCCATGAGTCCGGTCGCGGGACCCGCGGACTCGATCGCTGCGGGCATCCCCGCGATCGTCTCACGGAGCGGCCGAATGGAGGAAATGCTGTATAAACAACATTTTTCCATTCTGCCTAGCAACTAGTGATGCTGATCTCTGCTCCATGTGATTGGAGCAGAGATCAGTGTACACTAAATGAAAGCCCAACCCCCCCACAGTTAGTAACACACCCCTAGGAACACTTAACCCCTACACTGCCACCCACTGGTTAACCCTTTCACTGCCAGTGTCATTTACACAGGAATCACTGCATTTATATAGCAGTGATTACTGTATAAATGACAATGGTCCCAAAAATGTGTCAAAAATGTCCGATGGGTCCCCGACAATGTCGCAGTCACAATAAAAATCGCAGATCGCCGCCATTACTAGTAAAAAAAAAAAAAAAAAAATTATTAATAAAAATGCTATAAAACTATCCCTATTTTGTAAACGCTATAACTTTTGCGCAAACCAATCAATAATCGCTTATTGCGATTTTTTTTACCAAAAATATGTAGAAGAATACGTATCGGCCTAAATTGAGGGAAAAAAATGTTTTTTTATATATTTTTGGGGGATATTTATTATAACAAAAAGTAAAAAATAATGCGTTTTTTTCAAAATTGTCGCTCTATTTTTGTTTATAGCGCAAAAAATAAAAACCGCAGGGGTGATCAAATACCACCAAAAGAAAGCTCTATTTGTGGGAAAAAAAGGACGTCAATTTTGTTTGGGAGCCACGTCGCACGACCGCGCAATTGTCAGTTAAAGCGACGCAGTGCCGAATCGCAAAAAGTGGTCTGGTCTTTGACCAGCAAATTGGTCCGGTCTGAAAGTGGTTAATCTCAGTTTATCAACTGAGGCCAGTCACTTAACTGGGTATATGTAAGGGTTTACAATCGCTTTAAAATAAAGTCGCAATATGCCTATATAAAAAGGCAGGGAACTGATGTATTGTTGGCTACAAGTACCTATAATACGGGATTTTTTTTTATCAGCGAATAGGTGCAGGAACTCCCCCTGTCTGAGTCACTCCTCATCTCTGCCCCTACTCACCTTTGAGCACCGTCCCTTGGTTCCACACCCTACAAACCTTTGAGCAGCATCCCTTGGTTCCACACCCTACCAACCTCTGAGCACCGTCCCTTGGTTCCACCCCCTACCATCCTCTGAGCACCGTCCCTTGGTTCCATCCCCTACCATCCTCTGAGCAACCTCCCTTGGTTCCACCCCCTACCATCCTCTGAGCAACGTCCCTTGGTTCCATCCCCTACCATCCTCTGAGCAACGTCCCTTGGTTCCACCCCCTACCATCCTCTGAGCAACGTCCCTTGGTTCCACCCCCTACCATCCTCTGAGCAACGTCCCTTGGTTCCACCCCCTACCATCCTCTGAGCAACGTCCCTTGGTTCCACCCCCTACCATCCTCTGAGCAACGTCCCTTGGTTCCACCCCCTACCATCCTCTGAGCAACGTCCCTTGGTTCCACCCCCTACCATCCTCTGAGCAACGTCCCTTGGTTCCACCCCCTACCATCCTCTGAGCAATGTCCCTTGGTCCCACCCCCTACCATCCTCTGAGCAACGTCCCTTGGTTCCACCCCCTACCATCCTCTAAGCAATGTCCCTTGGTTCCACTCCCTACCCACCTCCCTCTTCCACCCCTTTTAGAGAATACAGAACCTAGTATCATTTTGTGCTACTAAGTCATTTGTATGAAATTTGATAGACTCCACCCAGCAACAAAGCCCCCCCCCCCCCCCCCCAACAATGGGCCCTCGCAACAAAACAGCATAAATAGACCCTCCAGCGGTCAGCAACAATAGAGCTCACTCAACAGTAGATCGCTCCCAGCAACAATTGACGCCCCCCCCCCCCATCAGAAAAAATAGCCCTACTGAACAACAACAGACCACCACACAAAATAGATCCCCATCAGTGACAATAACTAGATCCCCCAGCAGCCAGCATCAATAAACCCTCCAGAACTCCTTGCCATAAAACACATTCAGTGCTGGAGGTGCCAGAACTGCATTCCCGCTGGAAAAAAAAAGCCCTGCCTATAATAAATAATAAATCTATAGGTATAAAATATGGTCTAAAAGCGTAGGGCGATGGCGACTTACTAGTTAGCAGCGATAGTGTGTGGTAAAATTTTGCAACCAGTTTTCACAATAGCAGAGCAGCATAAAGATGATTGGCTACTACACAAGTTCTTGCTATACCGAGCAAATCTTGCCGGTGGTGATGTACTAACAGTTCCAGCATTCTTCAGACTCCACAGTCTATAGAGCTCAATCAACTCACATAGCAAGACTGAAAGCTAGTGTCAAGGCCACCGCTTTGTTGTATTTTTTTTTTTTTTATAATCGTCTCCGACCAAAAAATGTTTGTGCTTTTTTTTTTTTTCCTGCAGCGCATTTCTAACAGATGTGGAAAATGTCAGGAGCCGCTGTGTTTTCATTGAACAGTTAACCTTTCCAGGAGATGCGGCAGTAGCAGCCAGCAGACAGCACAGAGATACTATTCATTCCGCTCGTGTCCTCTCTATTGACTTCCTGCATACATGAGGGGGGAGAGTGCTATGAGCAGGGATTAGTGACTAGGCCTCGGGTTTGTCAATAACACTATCAGCCTTATTCAATAACCTGTAGAGGCTGAATACCATGTGCAAGAGTGAAGGAGACCATAACAGCCAACCAGAGTTCTCTTATCAGACCAGAACGGGATTCGGGGTATAATGGGCACAGCACACTGCACTTCTATTTTACTGAATAGCTCATAGAAATCTGGAGCCCCTGGTATAAAGTAAAGCATAAGCAGTAGAGGCAGCCATTTTGAACCAATCACTGTAGCAACACAGTATGCCAGTTCTCTAGGCAACATTATACAAAGCATGTTATCTTTTTAAAAAGAATTATATCTCTACACCAGTTGGGCCCATTAGTAATAACTGGTTCTTCCTAAGGATGCACCGATATAATCGGCAAAAATTGGATAATCAATGTTTTGCCGATAGAAAAAAAAAGTGTCGATAATGGAATGCTGCGTCCCACTGACTTCAATGCAAAATCACGTCCTATCGTCATCAATGCAAAAACATGTCCCGTCTACACCAACACAAAATCGCGTCCCGTAATCAATACAAAAATCGCCTCCCATTGACATCAATGCAAATATGCCAGTCACAAATTAACAATAAATTGGAAGTAAACCCTCCTATCATTTTCTATTTAATCTTCAACTGCCATAATGCTGCACATGTGATCAGTTATGACACCAGCTATTGGATGGATTTGACCGTTTAGTTAAAACGTGCCGGGAATGTAACAATTTTTTTAAACTGCTAAAGCGATGCGTTTACTTCCGCTTTAATTAAAATTAAAATAAAAAAGTATTTTAACTGTTCACTTTGCTTTCAGCCAAGTGTGTCCTGACTTTTCAGTTTTGGCATCAGAATTTTCATATCGCACCGCTAGTTCTTCCCCATAAGTAAAAACACTGCCCGTCCCCTCAAGCACCAGTCCATGTACACCGGCACTCAGTCTAAGAGATGCTCTTTGATATTTATTGCTTGAAGGACTTTAAAACAGATAGGTTAGGGCATGAGATACTTCATAATGTCTGTACAATGATAGGACACTCTCTAGGCTCACACGCTGAATCTTCTGGGGACACAAGGGAATAGCCCATACGCGGAGACCCTATAAGAATGGTCTCAGTCCATAGCAACCTTGGACACTTAGATCTCAAGGCAAACAGTCAACCGGAATCACAACTCGGGGTCAGTACTCAAAAGTCCCTAGGACAGCGGCACACCTTCCAGTTTGCTCTTAACATTGCCCAGTGAGGGAGACAATCCTTCTCCAGACTGGATCCCTTATAGTGAAGTCCCACAGCCAGCTCCTCAAAAAGTTTGCTTCAGGCTCTCAACTCAGCTGCCACAGCCGAGATCTCAAAATCAACTACATAATCCACAGGCTGCCTTACAGGGAACGAGTCCCAGAAGATCTAGAACCCTTTCTGAAAAAAGGATAGGACAATCTCTCCAGGGCTCCAGGCCATTTATCATCTCCTCAGCCACCTTCTGGCCACTTTCCTCCAGGGATTGGCTAGGATATGATAAATATTCAGTCTGGTCATTTGACTCTCCCAACCCCATATTCTGGAAACTTCTTCCCGGAGCAGGGGGAGCCAAACCCAGAGCCAGTGAAACCATGAACAGACCAGATAGTCAATCACTGCTCACTTGACTACAGAAGAAGCCAAAAAACGAAATATGCCTAGCATCCTACGCTAGGAGAGTGCTACACAATTCTAACCAATAACTTATATCAATGAAAAAAAACTACTAAAACTATCCCACTAAAAAACACTATAAATGGGATGGGGTCATAGATTTACAAAATGTACCTATAACCTGAAATATAGAGAGTCCCTGTATCAAGGTTTGGCAGGCCTCTCATTTCCGGGGGTCCATTTGGAGTAGCGCATTTCAGCAACATTGAATGCATTGCAGGCCATTCATTCTGAAGGCAGTGTATGCTGCAATGCACCATTGCATTACACATTTTGAGACATGTTCGTTTTTCAGGTTGCTTTGGTGTACTGGTCACATGCAACATAATGCACATTCAGGCAGAATTAAAATGTAAATGGGTCCTCAAAGGAGACAGTCACCTTACCCATTTAGGGCAAAGCAACAGTTTCTTTGTAAAGAACCTGACCCAGTTATACTCACCTTGTCGAAGCTTCTTCAATGAATCTTTCAGTAAAATCTCTAGTGTCAGCTGGTGTGTCGGGTTCAGTGATTGGCTGCTAGATCCAAGAACTGTCACAAGGGAGGAGGTCCCATTCCATTCCTCATATTAGGAAGCACTGGGTACCGGGAAGGAGGAGAGATGAGGAAGCACTGGCAAGGTAAGTGTAACTGGATAAGCCCCCTTACAAAGTCAATCCTTCTTTGCCCTGAATAGGCAAGTGACAACACCTCTTTAGGTAGGACAACAGCCTCTTATCCCATTCAAACTCTCTTGCATATTGCAGGCACTGCGATACTAAGAGGCCTTGGCATACACCCCCACTTACTCCCTAGACCAGTGATGGCGAACCTTGGCACCCCAGATGTTTTGGAACTACATTTCCCATGATGCTCAAATACACTGCAGAGTGCATGAGAATCATGGGAAATGTAGTTCCAAAACATCTGGGGTGCCGAGGTTCGCCATCACCGTCCCAGACATTCAGCCAATAAAAATTATTTTGTAAGGAGAGAAACACAGGAACAACTTGGATGTTTAAGGTTTTTATACCTTCGGAGTCCCTGACCTTGAACAAGTACACAGCCAGTAAGTAAAGTCAGAAGGTAGCCAAAATCCTGATCTACATATTTCAATGCAAAGTGTCTCCAAAGTATTAAAGCCAATAGATTAGCCTGATATTTATTTTTGACCATAATTACTCCTTAAAATTGGTTGCTGAAAATTCCAGACAAGCTGGAAAATCTGAAAGAGCAATGACCAGAACATTTAGAACTTTCACATAGTTACCAATGCCGATTTGTTCAGCCCAGGGTTTCTCAACCAGGGTTCCTCCAGAGATTACTAGGGCTTTCTTGAGCAATGAGAAAATTTCTCCCTATCAGATAAGTTTCCACTTACACCACTGATCTTTTCAGCAACATTTTTTTTTTTTTAGGAACATTTTTTCACACCGACCATCACACTAATATATCATGAGTTGAAGATATAGTCATTTTTAGCAGGGGTTCCCCCGGGACTGGAATTTCTTTTTCAAGGGGTCCCCTGCGTTGAAAAAGCCTGGTCCTGCCTTCAGGACTCTGTTATTGCTTCATGATGCTCAAATCACCCGCATCACTAGGAATACTGGTGCTTATATGAATTTGTCCAGTTTGGCACATTAAAGTTGTATGTCAGTGAGAAGGTTTGGCCTTTGGATACATTAACTTTTTTTTTCTTCCCCAAAAGGTCTACAAGACCAGATTGGTGTGCCAGGTATCGTTTTGTTGTCTCTCAAAAGTGTCTACAACAGCCTTTAACCTTTTTACCTCCAAAATAAATTTCAGGTCTTGGGGAACTCCTACTAAAACCAAATTCATTGAGGGTCAGTAGGAAAAATGCCCCTGACATATGTGATCTGCAGGAAGAAAGCAACTCTCACAATGATGGTCAGAAAGGTGTCCTGACATATAGAGTCCGGCCATCTAAAAGTGTCTGCCCCATACTGCGCAGGTGCAGCACTTGCGCAGTAAGGAGCAGAAGGCGATTCGGAACAACTCCGAAGATGAGCGGGGCCTGCGCCGTGAGTCGAGGTGCAAGCCCCACCATCCAAGTGGAGATAGGGCTGCACATATTAGAGGGCCCCTCGCGAGCTCACTTTGCTCGCCACGCTTCGGGCACGGCCTCGATGTGC
The DNA here is from genome assembly GCF_037356315.1 of Lithobates pipiens. NCBI lineage: Eukaryota > Metazoa > Chordata > Amphibia > Anura > Ranidae > Lithobates > Lithobates pipiens. The sequence goes on from NW_027507785.1 coordinate 27,798,039, forward strand.
TCGGCTCTTTTTTATTCTAACTTTATGTCTACTTGGATGGTGGGGCTAGAACCTGGACTCACGGCGCAGGCGCTGTTCATCGGAATGTGGGTGTCCAGTGTACTGCGCATGCGCAGTACAGAGCGGACACTATCCGATGGGGGACACTATCCGACAGGACAACGGAACTATGCAGGCACCATCAAATAGGAGGTCAATTCATTCCAGCTCAAGAAACTCCTAGCAAGCCCTAAAAGAACCCTGGCTGGTTTACAATAAGATCCAACCTGTAACGCCTCACAAAGCCTGATCTGATCTTTTACTGTTCAACTGGCATTCTCTAATGCAGGCTTGAGCCAGATCAATTAAGACCTGACTTAGACAGTTCGAATCTCTGCCAATTCAGCAGGAAATGGCCGAGATTCCAACCATGTATGGCCAGGCTGACTGTACCAAATTTGGGTACAACTAGGCTGTCTGATTTTACATCCGATTATTTCTATCTGCTAACTTTCTGTTATAGATGCTAGCAACAATCACTGCGTTCTCCTGGCAGGGACAGCTTCGCCCACGCTCCCGTAGGGAGAACACAATGGCTTGGCAGGAGGGATTCCCCGGTCAACACAGTCTGTACCTTTGGCATCATGTTAAAGAACAAAACCAGTTACCAAGTAAAATAAGTGAAGCCTTGATGCTGGAAAGTTGCAAGGCAAGAAAGAGAGCTTTGGATAATTCATCTGGGGACAGTAACTATACTTCCTAGTTACAGCAGTGATGAAATCAAGCTGAAACTCCACTACTCTATTTATCTGTCTGTTACATAGACATGAAGTAATTGTGCATTGCGTCTTAGTGGGATGCTAAGCCCAATTGGATACAATGGTCCTGTTGGGACATGCGCTGAACCAACCATTGGTTGGCCAGGCAAGGATTTCAGGTGAAGAAAATTGGAAAAGATTCCTACCTGGGAAATACAACCCAACCCTTAAATTCTATACAGCAGTGGGGTTCCCAACCTTTTGAATGCCGCACACCCCTAAGAAACATTTGATTAACCGCACTGCATTACATTTGCACATCAATGCAGCCAATTTCTCATTTTTGAACCACAATTTGGACAGTTTACAAATACTGCGGGTGTATAAACTGAACTTATATTCCAAAATTGCAGGCACTGTGGGAATATGGATTTACGATCCATTGTCCTGAAATCTTGAGGCCTCCAGTGGCAAAAATATTCATCACATTTTAGGAGAGAAACAATATACTGCACATTTTTGAATTTATGAGTGAAAGCCTCGTTCACGCAAAACACAACACCTACCACCCTGCTCAAGGCACGCGCACAACTGAGTAATGACTGAAGACTCGTCACTAATGCAGCCCATAGAGAAGTTGAATGGGAAAAATTACTCGATAACCCTATCCACACACTCCGTGTGGATGGGGGATTCCTCCCTGCTAAGCTACTGTATTCTGACAGCATGCAAGTCTTCTTCCCACTGGCCAGTGTTGCCGGCTATAGTCTGTGGCGTTGATCAAGTAGAGAAAAATCAACCAGCCTGCCCATATATGGATCAAAATTTGGCCAGCTTAAGGGACACAAGCCACTCTTTGAGTGCAAGGTGGAATTTCAGGGGGCAACGCAAAGTTGGGAACCCCTAATATACAGGCACACAGCTTTCAGATCATACCTCCCAGAAATCCCAAATGGGAAACAAATAAAATGGTGCACAAGGCCAATCCAAGTATTAAAATTCCCATTAGATGAATTCAAAGACTGTTATTAGCAGTTTTTTTTATTGTGTAGCTATAGAAGAGGCGGAAAACCTCGAATGCTTTTAGTGGGATTTTAAAAGCAGTAGTAAGTTGAAGCCGATTAGTAACCAGTGGCGGCTGGGGAGGGGCGCAAACAAACTGAAAAATAGTGAAACCCCCCATCAATTGCAGCCTCACTGTTCCCATCAAACGCAGCCACTTGTGCCCAGTATATGCAGCCACTTGTGCCCATCATATGCCCGAACTGCTTCCCGCCCACCCACGCACGGCTCTGACAGCCACCCTGGCACTTACTGCCAGGCAGCAGCTCCTCTCCAAGTGCACCAGAGCAGCGGCGACCTCAGCTCCAGCACGTGTCTCCTCCGCTCCTCTTCCTATGCACCAGGTATCCAATAAGGTGGCCTGGCGTTTTGGCCAATCAGGAAACAGGTCTGATGCCCTGCCTCCTGATTGCCGGGGATGAAGGTTAGTGTGAAAATAATTAAAATTTATTTGCCATCGTCACACAATTGGGTGGGATCAGGGCACACTCTCTGCGCCCCAAGCCCACCCTATTTTGAAGCCTAATCAGGTGCTTCAAAAAGTACCACCCCCTCCCGCCCCTGCCATAGGAATCCATGTGTCCGGCGCCCTGAAAGGGGCCGTACACATGGATTGGGGGGAGGCTCCCGTGTGCCCACAATGCATGGGCCGCCACTATTAGTAACAAAAGAGTTTAAAAGCTGTACATGAAACTTTCCTACTTACACAGACAGATCTTTTATTAGGATAAGCTTTCGGGAGATCTACCTCCTTCTTCCGGCCCAAGCATTGCTGATGTTCAAAGGTTTAACTTAAAGCTGAACTCCAGGCAAACAGCTAAATGCACAGATGGAATGTAATGAGATGCAGTTCTGAGATTTACACAGACAGCACAGCCAAGGTGACCCAACTTTTCTATGGTGAAGTTAAGCAACAAAGCTGGTCATGTCCCTGCCCCCAGCCTGGAGGCATCTTCTACTGAAGGACACCTTCCTTTTAGAATGTTCTTTTACCCTGACCTTTAATATCTTGCTGGATTAGGAATAAGTGAGATCACGAGATAGGTATGTGAGGCTGGAGTATTTAATAAAAGCATAAATGCACCAAAGTTCTTAACCCTAGTATCAGGAAAAAAAATAAAAAAAGCTTACTTCCCATGCTAAATGTTGTCCATGGTAGAGGTCTACAACTGCCCAAACATGCCCTTTGACTAAGATTCCCAGGTGGTTGCTCGGTTATGCCGTACTCAGGTCATACCTCCATAATATAACAGAAGTATGGCCAAGTGTGTGGTCAAGGTTCATGTTTTTTCCTTGGGGCTTGTCATCACACGGTGTCCGGTGTCCTCTTTCCCGGCTAGCTATGGACACACTGCTGGACACAGAGACTAATTAATCATCCCCCACATCTCCTGACACTATCTTACCACAGCTGTCCAAAAGAACAAATAAAGTTACATTTACGATCATCCTCCCCTGCAGTCACAGCTGTCCGCCCCACAGGAAGCGCTGAAATACGCAACTGACAAAAGGTGTAGTAGAAGAAGTAGACTATGGGCTGTATTCTTACTTTGGGTCAGTAGCAGGAAAAAAAACACAAGACTACGTCAAAAACTCAGAAGTGACCTACAGAGTTGATGTTATCTGCACATGCCAGAAATAATGGCCAGTTTCTGGAATATTTTTATTATCGTCATTTATCTACAACCAAACCAAAAAGGAAGGTTGGGACGTCTTTCAGGTACTTCTTGATGTCTTTGGAGAGACTTCATCTGCCTTCCTGTAAAGTGCCTTGGTATGTGGTTAGGCGCGCCTAGTACAGTGATGGAGAACCTTGGCGCCCCAGATGTTTTGGAACCACATCTCCCATGCTACTCATGCACTCTGCAGTGTAGTTGAGCATCATGGGAAATGTAGATCCAAAACATCTGGGGTGCCAAGGTTCACCATCACTGGCCTAGTGCAAGGTTCAATCCCGATTAAAATTAAATATAAACGTTTATTAGTTAAATAAAAATACAGCCAACACGTTTCGGGAAGAGAAAAGTACTCCCTCTTCTTCAGGGCTTGAACATGGACAATCCAGAAAAAATAACACAGAATGGATTGGGGCTAGCGTCTCATATGGAAATGTGAACAGCAAGCTGCATCTGGTTGTCTCTGAAATAAGTTAACAGAAATCTCTTCCCTTCCCAAAGAAAAAATAAAATAAAATAAATAATGAGGTTTGGCCATCCCCTACAAAACTACACAAATGGGTTTAAATATACTTTAAAATTATTTATTCAGGGCCTATTTCATAGGCGTGTGCACGGGAGCACCCCGTGCAGCGCAGGTTTCCCCCGCTGCCAGTCCCTGCCCCCACCCGGTGTCATTTTTACCACCACCCCCTCCCTCCTCCCCTCTCGCAGGCTCACAGAGAGGATGTTTCAGGATGGAAATCTGGGGGGGAAGGGGAAGGGGATGATAAATATTTACCCGCCCCTGCTTTTTCTGAATTAACACAGTGAGTGATCGGTACTGATCAATCACTGTGCTCATTTTTTAACTGACGCATAGTAAACTGCACTTACTAATGCTTCAGTTTGTGAATGAACAGGAAGTCATTCAGCCCAGAGCACTATTCCATTCATTTGCCGCTTGGTGCAGCTGGGGCTTTAATTCATGGTCACGCTAAGTCCATTTTTTTTTTTTATTTTTTTTTTATATCGCAAGCATGATTTTTTATTTTTTTTATCCTTGTTTAATGTTTTATGCTCCAAGGTTTTGGGTGGGATTTTTTTTTTTGGGGGAAGGGGAGATTTTTATTTTGATGTTTTGTTATTTTGAATGTTATTTGTATTATCTGTCTGAAATTTTGTCAATGTCAAAAATTCATAAAAAGAGCTTGATAAAAAAAAAAAAAAAAAAAAAAATCATGAAAAAGTATATTTTTTCTCAAAAAATCCCTTTTGAAAAATTGCTGTCAAAAAAACAAATTGTGACTAAAAAAATAGCAACAAGCGCCATTTTTTTTCCCTAGTGTCCCTGCTAATTATATTATATTATATTATATATATATATGTATGGTAGTTCCGAGTAATTTTCTAGCAAAAAATAAAATGATTTTTACATGAGAAGAGAAGTGTCAGAATTGGGCCGGTATGGAAGTGAATAAATAAGATCTAATAAAGACAATTGGTATGGGGGATGGGGTGGAACACGGGGATGCATTTCCAAAAAAAAGGACCATCTTGCCAATACAGGGCCAGTCAGTATCTCTGCTAGGAACCTCATGTTGTAAAACGTGTTCCAATCTTCCTCCTTGTGAATTCTGTTGGAGAGCACAAAGTGTCAGGGACCACAGTGAACACCCGCTAATCCATATCAGGCACTTATTCTTTGCGTCCGTTTTCTTCCGGATCCTCCCCTCCCCCTGCCTGGGAATGAGAAAAGCGCTGACAGCCGCTTCTGCAGCCCCCTATCAATCAAATTAAATTCATTTTCCTTTGTCACCGGGGGGATTACATTGCCAATAACATCTTTAGCATGACACATCTTTTGCAACGCACGTGATAGCTGACTAATTAGGACCACGCTCTAGCTGCAGCTTCGGTTCCTGCCATTCTTATGATATTCCTAGAAAACGACGAGGGACATAAAAAAAAAAAAAAAAAAAAAACACACGCAGCCGGAAAATCAGGTAGTTTTCTTTGCTTTGTTAAAAATACACAAATTTGCTTATTATTCGCATTACAAATTAGTAAAGCATTTGCAAGTGGGCACGGTAATGTGCAATTAAGGGGAACAAAAATTCTATACACTGCAAAAAAAGTACAATGTATAGAAGCAAACTACCAAGTTTCTTCCTCGGGTTTTATATTTTTCTTACTTAAAGCTGAACCCCAGGCAGCTATAAAAAGGAAACAAAAAACGAACACAGCTCTGTATTCATTCATACATCAATAACCACTTCCGTACCGGGCTAATTCTGGCATTCCTCTCCTACATGTAAAAACCATAATTCTATTGCTATAATTACTCAGAACCAAACATATTTTATATATAATATATATATATATATATATATATATATATATATATATATATATATTATTATATATATATTTTTTGCAGAAACCCTAAAGAATAAAATGGCGATTGTTTTAATTTGTGTCATGATTATCTGATCGATTTTAGAGGAACTCTGGTCAAGAGATTGTCTAATTACACCCTTCATTGGTAACTATATTCCATGTAAATTCTATTTTTTTCTTGACAATACAAGGAAATGTTCTTGTGTACATTTCATGAAATTATGTCAAGTATAAACACATACATACATGTATGTATGTATGTATGTATGTATGTATGTATGTATGTATGTATGTATGTATATATATATATATGTATATATATTAGTGTCTTTGACAGCAAATCGTTCCCCTGAGGAAGACTTTGACCACGTAGGTCGAAACGCGTTGGGAATTTGCATACCACACACTTTTTTTTTGATAAATTACTATGTACTGTTGTATGTCTATACAATTTTCTAGAATTTTACACACCTCCGACCGGAGCTAATATTTTAAACGTCAATGTGTCTATATTGCCATTTTTTATGCTATGTTGCCTTTTTAAATGATTATCCTAACAATTGTATCTTTGCTGCGGAAAAACTCCATTGGGGGAGATTTTCCTACATTATTGCTGCTTGCAGGACTTTTTCTAATGTCCCGCAAGCGCACCGCCCAGGTGTGAAAGCACTCGGGCTTTCACATTCAGATGGCATGGGGGGCAGTTTTCAGGCACCATTTCTAGTGCTAGGGGGCCTGACATTTTAAAAATGTCTACAGGTTACCAGTTTAGGGTTGCAGAGGAGGTCTTGTGCTTGAATTATAGCTCTCACTCTAACGTTTGCGGAGATACCTCACGTGTGGTGTGAACGTCATTTAAATATGCGTATGCGTGCAAGCACGAGGGGGCGCTTTCATTTTTTTTTATTTTTTTTACACTGTGCCTTTAATTTGTTTTTGATCACTTTTATTCCTATTATAAGAAATGTAAACATCCCTTGTAATAGAAATAAGGCATGACAGGTCCTCTTTATGGAGATATCTGGGGCCAATGAGACTCCAGATAATTTATCTACCCTGGAAAGCATCAAATTGAAAAAACAAGAAAAAAAGAAGAAGAAAAGAAAAATCGATCTCTGCTTTCCAGGAAAAAAAACCCCCAAAAACTGTCAGTGCTCCCAGTGTCAGAAGTAACAGTTTCCGGCCTCCCACAGTCATAGAGATGACCAGCTCTATGGTAATCCGGCGCTGCCGCCGGATCTGTTCTCCAGGTCCCCGATCTCTCAGGAGAGCCTAAAAGAGAAAAAGATATCTGAATGATGCATGTAGCTGCAAACCATCATTCAGATATCACCACTTCAACCCAAGGGCATCATAGGCGGGAAGTGGTTAAATATATATATATTTTTTAATGCAAGTAGTGTAAGTACCTCGTATCATCATCTTGCAAACCTTGTACAGCAGAGAACAGACTGGAAGAAGGAGAAGCAGCCAATCAGCTGTGCTACAGTGCTCATGTGCTTATGAGGAAGGTCAGGATAGGATGAGAGACCTCATCTGTCTGCTTTTGCTTTCACAGTCCAGTCACTGGAGGGGGGCAAAACCTGTAAGTGTTACTTAACTGCAGCAAAGGAAAATCAGGTCTCTTGCCATGACAGATAGGGCTGTGCTGGTTGGTAGAGCAGTTTAAATCTCATTCCTGGATAGCCTGACATACAAAACTCCATCAGTAGAAATGCAATTGTCAATAAAAGTTGTGTGTACAAAATTTCATGAATGAACACAAACGCTTCAAAATGAGGGAAATTTCACATTAGCATCACATGAAGCTTAGCAACAAAGTGACACAGAAATAGAAATGAACGCAGACAATCCAAAATGCTATAAAAAGAAGAATGTAGCCCACAAGAGGCTTCAATCAAGAAATCCACCTGAAGCAATAATGTCATCCCAGCCAAATGTCTGTCCTATGTTGGTTGCGTAGCATTAAAAACCAGAGCCAGATTCATGGGATGAGATGCAAAGACTTCCAACTCATGAGAAACAAAAGTGGATCAGAAGCTTTGACAAAAACCGCTTACAAGATACAGATTTATAGAACCAAGATCCGAAATGGGACCAATACAAGAAGTAGTTGAATAGGGGTGTGGGAATACATTGTTCATGCATTTTTTGCAACTACATCAGCCAGTAGATGGCAGTGATTATAAGTGTGTAGCTGCTGGTAAACTCTGTCTTTTCTCTAATAAAGCTCCTGTTTCCTATCTGCAATTAATCAGCAGATAAAAAGCCCACGTGGACTGTGCACTGTCTGTTCAGCAGGCCTATATACAGATTTTTTTTTTTTTTTTTTAACAAAAACCCATCGCAAGTAAAACAGCTCCCATATACAACATTGTGTGCATCTCATTTGTGCATTTAGCTTTTTGCTTTAATTCCTGTACACATTTGCTGCTATGTTTTCACTGTTCCTGCACATGGCAATAACGTGCATAGGCCCAAGGTTCATAAAAGTCAGCTTTGCGTGACAGCAGTGTGATGACATCATCATGTCAAGTCTGCAGTTGTTCTGATGGTCCCCAATAATCCTTCTGAGTCCTCTACTTATAAGCAATGTATGAGAGAAAGACATTGGAGAACAACAAGCATGACCCGATGGTGTTTTCTGGGCTGGATTTATATATTTCTGCTACAAGTTATACTTTCTACTATAGTCTAAGGCAGTGGTCTTCAAACTGTGGCCCTTTACTTTCTTTTATCCGGCCCTTGGGGCAAGGTTCCTCCTACTGATATGAAGCACTATTCCGTCCACTGACAACAGACGAGACACTATTCATCCCACGGATACCACCCACGAGGCCCCATTTCTCCCACTGACATCAAAAATGGGGCACTATTCCCTCCACTGACATCAACAATAAGGCATCATTTCTGCCACAGATGCTTTGTCATTTGTCTACTCCCGCTTATCACCAGTCCTGGGACATGGTCTACTCCCGCTTATCACCAGTCCTGGGACATGGTCTACTCCCGCTGACCACCAGTCCTGGGACATGGTCTACTCCCGCTGACCACCAAGCCTGGGACATGGTCTACTCCCGCTGACCACCAAGCCTGGGACATGGTCTACTCCCGCTGACCACCAAGCCTGGGACATGGTCTACTCCCGCTGACCACCAAGCCTGGGACATGGTCTACTCCCGCTGACCACCAAGCCTGGGACATGGTCTACTCCCGCTGACCACCAAGCCTGGGACATGGTCTACTCCCGCTGACCACCAAGCCTGGGACATGGTCTACTCCCGCTGACCACCAAGCCTGGGACATGGTCTACTCCCGCTGACCACCAAGCCTGGGACATTGTCTACTCCCGCTGACCACCAAGCCTGGGACATTGTCTACTCCCGCTGACCACCAAGCCTGGGACATTGTCTACTCCCGCTGACCACCAAGCCTGGGACATTGTCTACTCCCGCTGACCACCAAGCCTGGGACATTGTCTACTCCCGCTGACCACCAAGCCTGGGACATTGTCTACTCCCGCTGACCACCAAGCCTGGGACATTGTCTACTCCCGCTGACCACCAAGCCTGGGACATTGTATACTGCCGCTGACCACCAAGCCTGGGACATTGTCTACTCCCGCTGACCACCAAGCCTGGGACAATGTCTACTCCCGCTGACCACCAAGCCTGGGACATTGTCTACTGCCGCTGACCACCAAGCCTGGGACATTGCCTACTGCCGCTGACCTACAAGCCTGGGACATTGTCTACTGCTGCTGACCACCAAGCCTGGGACATTGTCTACTCCCGCTGACCACCAAGCCTGGGACATTGTCTACTCCCGCTGACCACCAAGCCTGGGACAATGTCTACTCCCGCTGACCACCAAGCCTGGGACATTGTCTACTGCTGCTGACCACCAAGCCTGGGACATTGCCTACTGCCGCTGACCTACAAGCCTGGGACATTGTATACTGCCGCTGACCTACAAGCCTGGGACATTGTCTACTGCTGCTGACCACCAAGCCTGGGACATTGTCTACTGCTGCTGACCACCAAGCCTGGGACATTGTCTACTGCTGCTGACCACCAAGCCTGGGACATTGTCTACTGCTGCTGACCACCAAGCCTGGGACATTGTCTACTGCTGCTGACCACCAAGCCTGGGACATTTTCTCCTGCCACCAAATTTTCTACTTCCACCGGCCAAAGTCTGGCCCCCCTCACTACTTAGTAAACTGGGCCTAGGTTTAGAAAATTTGGAGACCCTGTGGTGTAATGGCTCATTCACTTTTGGTCTCTAAAGAGCGCTCTGTGTTTGTATCACCTCCTTGCTGGCTGCTTTAATCCCTTGATCGCCACACTTGCGTACCGCAACCACATTTATTAAAAAGCAATTGCGGGGCATTTGCAGAGTGGCTCCATTCACCGAGTTGCATTCGGCAGGCATTACGCCAACGAAAAGGGGGTACATTTCCTGCAGTGGCATATGTACAACTAAATCAGAATAAAAAGTTATTTCATCCGTTTTTTTTTTTCATTTTTTTTTTTTTTGCAACCTGTTAAAAAAAAAAAAAAAAATTATAGCACACTATGCACAACCTTTTAGAAAATCCTAGGAAGTTTTCTAACCTGTCCAATCACCTGCTTTTAAAATATGATCTTAAAAAAAAAGATTTTCATAACATACGACAGAAATATAGAGAGACAATTGGATTAGAAAACAATTGGATTAAATGTCTATGGTCAAAAAAATTAAAAAATAAAAAACAGTACACTATGCAATGCACAACCTCTTAGAAAACATTAGAAAGTTTTCCGACCTGTCCAATCACCTGCTGTTAAATTTGATCAAGAAGACTGAAAGCGATTGAAAAATAATTTTCAAAGATACGTCAGGAATATAGAAACAATTGGATAAAAAAAAAAAAAAAACACGATTGGATATCTGTGGCCACCTTAAACCATCACCTTGCAAGAAGTGACCTGTATATTCTTGTACAATAACAATATTGTCTTTTTACACTATAATCTGTCTTGTAATATAACATGGTGTGAAGATCAATGAGGATTTCCATTGCGCAGTAATCAGATGCAAGAACGCTGACTGCTGATTGGATGCTATTACTGCTATACCCTCCTCTGACTGAAGGAACGAATACACTAGGCAATAAGAATATCTTCTTGCAGAACAAAAAAAAAAAAAAAGCAACGTTACTTATATTTCAACAGAAATGCTTTATATTATCCATTCTGTTATTCTTAATAACGCAAAAAAATGTAAAATAAATAAATAAATAAAAGCAAGAAAAAACACAAATCCCTAAAATAACCATATTTTCCACAACTAAATACCATCAAATTCATAACTACTATAACTACATCTGACCGATCGTTATGCAGTGCTTCAGTAATTTACCATTGTAGAGTTTGATCTTGGTAATAAGTCACATTACAATTTGGAACCATAAAAAAAAAAATAAAAAAAAAAAAAAAACACACACACACACACACACACAACACCACACACAGGCATAAAGGCTGTGTGTGGTTTTGTGTTGTGTTTTTTTTTATTTTTTTGCCGAAAATCAAACAAACATTCTTGCCGATCGTCCAGTTTTCACAACATTGTGCCAGCTACGAACATGAGCGTGCGGCGATCGAAAGTGCCTGATCCAATGTGCTGGTTTTTTTTTTTTTGTTTTTTTTTTTTTTTTAAGAAAAAAACAAACCAAAATGGCGGCACAGTTGTATGCGCCATATACGTTTTTTGATTGAGAGAACGTTCGGTTTTCGACCCACCATTGGCCGGCTTTAGGAGCACATTTATATAGATGGATGAATCCACATACAATCATTGTAATTGTTGACCACTTGCAGACTGACACAAGGTGTGGTCGGAACCCCTTCCCCCCCCACACACACAAATAAATCCCGGCAATAAAAATGGAAGCATTGTTCAGAAGCTTCGCTCAGAAATACAATGTAACAACATGCAACATTGCATTTACTTTCTCATCCATCTGCAGATGGAAGGAGTGACCTTCGCTCTGCAGATGATGTCAGTTCAGGTAACTAACAAAAAAAAAAAAAAAATAATAAATCAGCCCCAATTATTCCCCTTCGCCATTATTTTTTCCCCACTACTGTTTCTCACAATTTTAAATGTAATCAATGAACATTTTCTTTTTTTTTTGTTTTCAACCACTTGCTGACCCTACCTTTATGACATTAAATTAGCATTTTTAGCTAGAAAATTACTTAGAGCCCCCAAAAAATATATATATATATTTTTTTTAGCAGAGAACCTAGAGAATACAATGGCGGTTGTTGCAATATTTTATGTCACACTGTATTTGCACAGCGGTCTTTCAAACGCAATTTTTGGGTAAAAAAAAATACTTTGAAAGATGTTATGCCGAGTAAATAGATACCGGAAATGTCATGCTTTAAAATTGCGCACGCTCGTGGAATGGTAACAAACCACGGTACTTAAAAATCTCCATTGGCAATGTTTTAGGCATTTTTACAGGTTACCAGTTTAGAGTTACAGAGGAGGTCTAGTGCTAGAATTATTGCTCTATCGCGGCGATACCTCACATGTGTGATTTGAACACCATTTACATATGCGAGCGTGGCTTACGTATGCGTTCGCATCTGCATGCGAGTTTGGAGGGATGGGGCGTTTGGTTTTTTTCTTTATTTTACTTTTTTTTTTTTTTAAACTGTCCCTTTACTTTTATTGCTATTACAAGGAATGTAAACATCCCTTGTAATAGAAATAAGCATGACAGGTCCCCTTTATTGAGAGATCTGTTAAGACCTCAAATTTCATTTACAACTAAAAGACAAAAAAAAAAAAATAACAACAACAATAAAAGAAAAAGACTGACTTTAACAAAAAAAAAAAAAAAAATCTGTTTTAGCTGAGAACCGTAAGTGATGTCAGAGGCCGCTCCGAGTTTTGGAGCCATCTTGCCCCCACTAGACTTCCTGCCTAGCCATTGGATCGCTTTCAGGATTACCGTTGGCTCCAGTAAGCTCGAAAACGACCAAGAAGCAGTGGGGGTGGGGGTGGGCACAATTGGGGACCTCTCCCACCACCAATAAAAGTGATGTTGCGGCGAATCCACCGCTGGGATCATTTTTATCTAACACCGACCGCCTTAGGGATAAGATGATACTGCTGCCATAACAACGGTATTCAACATCAAAATCATGGCGTACAGTTAGGCGGTTGGCAAGTGGTTAATTTTTTATTCTGCCGCATTAAAAAGAGAATAGCACAGAATTTGAAGAAAAAAAAAAAAAAAACCCTTTGTAAATAACTTTACAATGCTTTGTATGAGAATGACAAAAAAAAAAAAACACACACACACAACACGACAGCTGAAAATTACCATATTATTTCTATTTTTTTTTTTTTTTTACCAATACTACTTTTTTTTTTTTTTTTTTTTTAATTCATTCATTTTAGGTAATTTTTTTGTATTACTACATTAAACGTGTGCAGAATTTAAGAAAATCTATATTTAATTTCTTAACAACGCTAAATGCTTTGCAATAAAACTGTAGTTTTAGTGTCATAATCAGTGGAACAAATTCCGTATTTTTTTTATTTATTTTTTTACAGCAATAGTGGCCATACACGGTTAGAAAATCATTTAAAAAAAAAAAAAGCATTCGATACTCTCGTTCGTTTTGACTTTCCAAGCGTTCGTGGGATCATTTCCATTATCGAAATGCAACCTTTTGTGGCACAAAAGCGCCAACGCAACGCAAAAAAGTCATTTTTTTTTTTTTAATAGTTCCGTTTTTGTTTTTTTTTCCTGGTGACGGAGCTGCTTGTTTGTCAACAGACAAAAAATAAATAAATGAATGTTGTACACAACCCAAAGACACTGGACCGCCTTCTCCAGACTTGTGGTCAGTTCGATATGGACAATCGCGCCACCAATGTTTTCTTCTACCAAAAAGTTCTACCGATGTTCACAAAAAACATACAAAAAAAAAAAAAAGACCATGCTGAATGATATTGGAACATTGTTTTGAGGTATAGGAATAGTGAAAGCAAATTGTGTTCGAGTGATTACCGGTATATGTTAAAAATTATAAAATAAAACAAAACAGCTCTTCAAAAATCAAAATCAGGAAAAAAACAAGGGAGAGAAATATATATTAAAACAAAAAAAAAAAAAAAAAAAAGGAGGAGAGAAAAAAAAAAAAATCTGAGAAAAAAAAAAAAAAAATAAAAAAATAAATGTGCAGTGTCTTCAGTGCTCCAGTGAAGGGCAATCACATTACTAAAAATCTGCAGTTTTTTTTCTATTGTTTACAATCTATGGACAACACCAAGGCGACATGAACCTGTGGCTGGCACTTGTAGCTCCACACTAGTTGGAAAGCCTCATGTACCCCGAGCAAACCTAGAAAAATCTAATCTGAGATTCCGAGAAGGTCTTGGCACTCATAGCAATTAAAAATCCTTAGATAGTCTACCAGACCAACCTTTGTGGCTCCTTGGTATATGCTGGTTCTTGTAGTTCCACACCAGCTTGGAAGCCACAGTTAGGCTTCCATGCCAATCTGTGCTTTCTTAAGGAGCTGTTGGCACTTGTAGTTTTATGTCAGCTGGGAAGCCACAAGGATCCCACCAGACCAGCTCCTAGGGGTAGGCTGGTGCTTGTAGTTCCACACCAGCTGTGAAGCCACAGGTAGCCTACCTTGGCCAATTTTTGGCTTCTTAGGAAATTCTGGCTATTGTAGTTCTTGGTCAACTGGAAAGCCACAAGGCGCCTACCAGACACTAAGGAGGTACCAGACCCTAAGAAGCCTAGCAGCTCCTAAGGCTGGCACTTGTAGCTGCACACCAGCTGGAAAGCCACAGGTAGGCTATCATACCAATCTGTGCTCTCTTAAAGAGATATTGGCACTTGTAGTTTTATCTCTGCTGCAAAGCCACAGGTAGCCTACCAGATCAGCTCCTAAGGACAGGCTGGTGCTTGTAGTTCCCCACCAGCTGGAAAGCCACAGGTAGTCAACCTTAGCCAATTTGTAGCTCCTTAGTAAATTCTGGCGCTTGTAGTGTTAGGTTAAGCTGGAAATCTAGGTAGCCTACCAGGCCAAGTAGCAGCTCCGAAGGCTATTCTGATGCTTGTGGTTCCACAACAGCTGGAAAGCCAAAAGGTTTGGCTACCGGACAAAGCAACAGTTCTTAAACATATGCTAGTACTTGTAGTTCCACGCCAGCTGGGAAGCCACAGGTAGCCTACCAGATGTCAGATGATTTCAATCAACTAATAGCAGTAAAAAACAAAAAAACGATACAAATATATATATAACACACATAGAGTATAGTCTGGTTCTTGTAGTTCCAACCCTAGCCAAAAAGCCCCAGATGGCCTTCCAGACCAATCTGTTGTTTAAGGGATGCTGGCACTTGTAGTTCCACACCAGCTTAAAAAAAGTCCTCAATCAACTAAATCACAGTAGAAAACTATTAAAAAACAAAACAAAAAAAAAAAAAAAAAACATACATAACACACACACACACACACACACAATGCTGAGAAAACGGCCTTACTGGAGGTGGGCTCGGAGGGGCTAGGGTTGGAGGCCAGTTCAGGCCGGACAAGACTGTTCGGGAGACAGTCCCGGCTGGAGAAGACAGTCCCGGCTGGAGAAGACAGTCCCGGCTGGAGAAGACAGTCCCGGCTGGAGAAGACAGTCCCGGCTGGAGAAGACAGTTCAGGCTGGAGAAGACAGTCCCGGCTGGAGAAGACAGTCCCGGCTGGAGAAGACAGTTCAGGCTGGAGAAGACAGTTCAGGCTGGAGAAGACAGTTCAGGCTGGAGAAGACTCTTTCAAAGTGTGATGCTTGCAGCTGAAGAATGACAACAAGCCAGGAGCAGCAGAGTGTGACAATGCAATGGGTGTCATCATATTGCCAGCTCTCCTATTCAGTGTAATGATGCAATTTGCATTAAACACAGTGAGGTGGGTCGAGGAAGGAGCCTGTAATCTGTGTCATCATCATATTCCAGCATTGCCTCGTACACGGCACACACACCGGGTCTGGCTGCAGAGATTTCACCGGCTTTGCAGGAGGGCTGAGGAAACAGACATCTTATGCAATAGCCTCCAGTCACTCACAAGTCTGAATTATTAATAACCCCATTATTTAAGCTGCATTGCACTGACGTGTGCGTACGCTCGCCTCTGTGCATGTGATCCCATCCATTCACACTTCAATGTCATCGATCCATCAGAATCTTTCATATTTACAATAAATAGAACGGTGCCCACACACTGGAACACAATATGATCATACAATTTACAATTGAATTTATATTTATAATATCTAATTTTATATTATAAATATTTTTAATTTTTTTTTTTTTAAGCATGATCAAAAGACGGAATTAAAAAAAAATAAATTGTATTCTGGTACACATAAGAGAATTCCCGTAAAATACAAATACAACTTTTCAGCCAAAATATCAGTTAAAAAGAGCGATGCAACACTTGCCCCCTTACTTGTAATAATATTAGTTAAAAAAATAAAAATAAATTTGAATAGGCAAAAGGAGGGAAGGAGACACCCCCCACCCCCCCAAAAAAAAAAAAAAAAAAAAAATTACTAAAAAACTGACTTTAAACGGCTGTGTGTATATATATATATATATAAACAGTGAAGAAGCACAATCAAATATAAAATAGAACTTTATTCCGTAGATAGAGTAAAACAGCTCATAAATCTATATGACCCAAGTAATTATTATGAATCTAATAAAAATGTATTTATTTCGATTGTAATTTAAAATGAGCCTTAAAAAAAAAAAAAAAAAAAAAGTGTGCATGGTACTGTATAGGAAATTATATACAAAAATGTAATAAAAATGGCAAAACAAAAAATACTAGATGCAAAACGGATAATACTTTTTAAGGCTAACAATTTAAGGAATAGGTTGCTCAGGCATAGCATTTCTTTTTTTGGGGTACCATGTTTGATCAAGTTTTTGTTAAATGTTTTTATTTGAATGTATAAATAGCTTACAGCTCAATGTCTTGGCAACTTTCCTTGTTGCTTAAAGATAGTATTCAACAGAAAATAGTGGTGTTTTTTCTTAATTTTTTACTTGTAATCATATGTTTGATATATTTCCTGGGGGGGGGGGGGGGGGGGGGGGGGGTGATTATACTAAAAATAAAAAATAAATAAAAAGGAAAAAAAAAGTAACTATTTATTTACAAAATAAATAATTACTTTTTTTCTTTTTTTTAATTTTTAGTGCCTATCTTTGACTTTTTTTTTTTTTTTACTTTTTATTTGAATGTTAAAAGGGGTCTTCAAACTTTTGAAGAACCCTTGTATAAATGGCTTACAGCTCTTTGTCTTGGCAGTTTCCTCGTTGATTAAAGAGAATACTCAACTAAAAATATAGTGTTTGGTTTTTTTTTTTTTGTATTTTAATTTTCTGATTAATTGATATTCTAGAAAAAAAAATTATATATATTTTGTAAATATAGAAGTAGTAGTTACAATTTTATTTTTTTAATATTTTTTTTTCTTAGGTATCATCTTTTACCATGTTTTTTAAAATGTTTTTATTTGAGTGTCAGCTTTCCTTGTTGCTTAATGATAATATTCAATTTTTGTAAATTTTGTAAAAATATAAGTAATTACTATTTTTTATTTTTATGTACCATCTTGGACCATTTTTTTTTTTTTACTTTGTTTTTCAGTGTTTTTATTTCAATGTAAAAAGGGGTCTTCAAAAGGTTTCTGTAATTTTAAATATAACAGGGTTTTAAAAAAGTGCGGGAACTTTTGAAGTACCCTTGTATAAATAGCTTACAGCTATTTGTCTTGGCAGTTTTCCTCGTTATTTAAAGATAATATTCAACTGAAAATAGTGTTTTTTTTGTTTTGTTTTTTAATCATGTTTCTGATATATGTTCTAGAGGGAAAAAAAATATTATATATTTTGTAAATATATAAGTAATTTTTGTTTTTTTTAATTTTTAAGTACCAATCCTAAACCATAGTTTTTTTTTGTTGTTTTTTTCATTTATTTTTTCCAAAATGTTTATTTAATGTATTAAAAATTTATTTAGTATTTATTTATGTATAAATAGCTTACAGCTCTTTGTCTTGGTAGCTTTCCTTGTTGCCTAAAGATAATACACAACTGAAAATAGTGTTTTTTTTTTAATCATGTTTTTGATATATTTTCTAGGGGGAAAAAAAAACGATTTATATTTTGTAAATATATAAGTAAATACTATTTTTTTTTTAATTTTTAGGTATCTTTGACCACGTTTTTTTTTTTTTTTTTCCTCATTTTTTTCCAAGATTTTTATTTGAACGTATAAATATCTTACAGTTCTTTCTCTTGGTAGCTTTCCTTGTTGCCTAAAGTCCTAAAGATAATAATCAACTGAAAATAGTGTTTTTTTTTTGATCATCAAAAAAAATAAATAATAATAATTAAATAAATAAAAATAGTATATATTTTGTAAGTATAGAATTACCATTTTTATTCATTGAATTGGAATGACAAGTTGGAAAAAAAAAAGTCTAGTGTATATGGAAAATAAAATAAATTACTTCCCAAAAAAAAAAAAAAAAAAGAATTGTATTGTAACTGTACCTTTTCCCCTTATGTTATATAAGGGGAAACGGTACAGTTACAATACAATTCTTTTTTTTTTTTTTTTGGGGAACTAATTTATTTTATTTTCCATATACACTAGACTTTTTTTTTCCAACTTGTCATTCCAATTCAATGAATAAAAATGGTAATTCTATACTTACAAAATATATACTATTTTTATTTATTTAATTTTTTTTTTTTTTTGATGATCAAAAAAAAAAAAACACTATTTTCAGTTGATTATTATCTTTAGGACTTTAGGCAACAAGGAAAGCTACCAAGAGAAAGAACTGTAAGATATTTATACGTTCAAATAAAAATCTTGGAAAAAAAAAAACATGGTCAAAGATACCTAAAAATTAAAAAAAATAGTATTTACACCATGCGCAAACTAAGCACCATGCGCAAACTTTTGTCGCTATATAAATCCCATATAATAATTAGGGTTTTATATATTAATATTAAGTCCATCGCGGCGCAATGCGTTATGACGTTTGGCAATGTGTTACGGTAAGCTTGTTATGAATAGGCTGTCATCGCACCTAATTGGACCAATTAACACGCCCCCTTTGTTTTTTTTTTCTTGGCACACGATGCGCGTGTTGGGGTGCTGTTAGCAATAATTGGCAATGTAGCCCACGGAAAATAGAGCCTGCGCCGACGCATGCTGCGAAAACACCTTACTGCAACGCACATAGGTGTGAACGGGCCCCTCCATGTCAAATTTTCCAAGTCAACCGAAAATAAAAAAAAAAGACCGGACATAACAAAGATTGTGTTTTTTTTCTTTGTTTTTATTGCGTAGTCTTATTTTTTCCAGCTTTGCTCCCTCTGAACACCGGAGGATTTATTTATTTATTTCCCGACACCAGTAATGACGAGTGCGTTTCATGTCTGGTTGAATCCAGTCTAATCTACGGGGCGCTTTCAGGTCTCCAGCTGCTGAGCGATTTAACCGATTGTCAGCGAACGTGTCATACCAAATCAACATGCTTCAAAATGCCTCAGCTCTCAAAAAAAAAAAAAAAAAAAAAAAAAAAAAGGTTAAAAGTGAACCTGTCATATGCAAAAGTTCACAGAAATCGTCAGAGGGCGTTACCAAATCGCATATATAATTTTTATTTATTTATATATAATTTTTTATATATATATATATATATATATATATTATACACATATATAAAATAAAAATATACAAAATAAAATAAATATATATAAAAAATTGAATATATATATATATATATATATATATATATATATATATATATATATATATATATATATATATATTATATACACACGCACACACTAAAAAAAAAAAATTGATATAATAATAATAATAATAATAATAATATATATATATATATTTATATATTTATTTATATTATACACACATACATATACATACATACACACTAAATATATATTATTATATATATATATATACATATACATACACACACACACATATATATATTATATATATTTAAGAATAATATACCACAAACTAAACCATATGCATATATAGTAAATTCGCAATACTAATTAATATAAAAAAAATATTATTTCAGTATTTATCGTCACTAAATGAGGTCCATACTTCAGTGTATAATCCACTTCTAATGTAAATAATAAAGTATGTGAGAAATATACAATCACCGGCCACTTTATTAGGTACACCTGTTCAATTGCTTGGTAACACTAATTGCTAATCAGCCAATCACATGGCAGCAACTCAATGCATTTAGATATCTAGATGTGGTGAAAACTATTTGTGAAGTTCAAACCGAGCATCAGAATGGGGGGAAAAAGGGGATTTAAGTGACTTTGAACATGGCGTGGTCGTTGGTGCCAGACGGGCTGGTCTGAGTATTTCAAAAACTCCTGATCTACTGGGATTTCCACATACAACCATCTCTTGGAGTTTACAGAGAATGGTCCAAAAAAGAGAAAATATCCAGTGAGTGGCAGTTGTGTGGAAGAAAATGCCTTATTGACGTCAGAGGAGAATGGGCAGACTGGTTCAAGATGATAGAAAGGCAACAGTAACTCAAATAACAACTTGTTACATCCAAGGTATGAAAAATACCATCTCTGAATGCACAACACATCGAACCTTGAAGCAGATGAGCTACAGCAGCAGAAGACCACACCGGGTGCCACTCCTGTCAGCTAAGAACAGGAAACTGAGGCCGCGTACACACGGGCGGACTGTTTGCCCAACTTTGTTCGTCAAACAATCCGACAAACAGTCCGCTCAAAATTTGCATGAACGGACTTGACCACACACGATGAACGAACAGTCCGCTGAAAGCGTGCGCGATGACGTGAACGGCACGTACGA